>NC_089741.1:11003370-11063370 GCF_040412425.1 Macrobrachium rosenbergii | reverse complement strand
AACAACAAGAAATATTAAAGTTTAGGCTTACAAAATCCAAATACATAATATAACCTTGAATACCAGATAGTTAATAAACGTGAAAGCGCTTGGTACTGAACTTCTGCCTGTCATTTTCCTGTGGGATTCGCTTATACACTGAAGTCACGTGCATCTACTGTGATTTTTAAGCATATATATATATATATATATATATATATATATATATATATATATATATATATATATATATATATATATATATAAATATATATATATATATATATATATATATATATATATATATATATATATATATATATATATATATATATATATATATATATATATATATATATATATATATATATATATATATATATATATATATATATATATATATATATATATACATATATATATATATATATATATATATATATATATATATATATATATATATATATATAGAGAGAGAGAGAGAGAGAGAGAGAGAGAGAGAGAGAGAGAGAGAGAGAGAGAGTCCTTATCAACGCTGCCTACACTACGCAATAATATATTTTGATCCCTAGTGAATATGGATATTTGGTAGGTGACAATCGCATTTACATGGCACATGAAGGTGTGACAGATGACGTACGTGGTACTTAAGATATCGGAAACCAGTTGTTGTTTTCTGCTCTCATTTACCTTCCACCTGCGTTGAGTTTGGTGGGTTGAACGCTGGAATACTTCCTTGGGAATAGGGCATGGGATTATCCTGAGTCCTTCTGACAGGTTCCAATTCCTTGTTTGATTGATGATGGCAGCCAAAAGTCAGGGGGGGGGGAGTGGAAATCGTTTTGGTTGCCAGTAATAAAGGAAGATTCCAAAATCTGCCTTTATCAATGAAACAATTTATTAGAGACTGTCAGGACTTGAGATAATCCCGGCGCCCTATTTTCAAGCTAATATTCCATTGGTCACGCCCTCCAAACTCGAAGAAGGTGGAAGGTACTTAGAGCTGAAAACATGGTAGGTTATTTAAGAGAAAGGACACGGGCATCTCAACTACCACCTTACGTCGTCTGTCACATCTACAAGTGAACTGTAAATACTAATGCCACCTACCAAATATCTATATTCACCAGGGACAACATTATAAGTTATTGCTGATCAAGATATGTTGTTGTGTTGTGTATGCTGCTTTGTTATGGGCCCTTTAGATATAAAGGCACACATATGCTGCATATATATACTGTGTATATATATACACACACATATATATACATATACATACGAGTATATATTTATATGTATATGTATATGTGTATATACTGTATATATATATATACATATATATATATATATATATATATATATATATATATATATATATATATATATATATACATATATATATATATATATATATATATATATATATATATATATATATATATATATATATATATATATATATATGTGTGTGTGTGTGTGTGTATGTATGTATGTATGTATGTATGTATGTATGTATGTATATACACAGTATACACATACACACATACATATACATATATATATATATATATATATATATATATATATATATATATACATATATATATATCAATGCAGTACTGAATGAACACAATGCTTGAGAATATCATAAAATCCACGTAAGAAGTCCCGGTTTTCACTCACCTTCTTACGTGGATTTTATGATATTCTCAAGCACGTGTTCATTCGTGCTACATTGTACACACACACACACACACACACACACACACACACACACACACACACACACATATATATATATATATATATATATATATATATATATATATATATATATATATATATATATATATATATATATATATATATATATATATATATATATATATATATATATATATATATATATATATATATATATATATATATATATATAATGTGTGTTTGTGTGTGGGTATGTATATATTAATTACTGACATTATCGAAATTTGTGTAATTGTTTTAAAACCAGGATGTGAGGAATTTGTAAGGTTTTGTAGATCATTTTTCTTTTCCTTCACCTTTTCTACGTTCATTGATCCCCATGGTAATTGTTGTTATATTGTTATTAGTATTCTTCTATAATGTCAGAAATCATCAATACCTTATTTATCAGACTTACATGACATGCGACGAATGTTATTTTTTATGAATGTTCCGTATTCAATGGAAGGAAAAGGAACATTAAACATAAAATAGTAATTCTCTCTCTCTCTCTCTCTCTCTCTCTCTCTCTCTCTCTCTCTCTCTCTCTCTCTCTCTCCATGATAAAGAAGATGATAATACAGATGAATTTCAACTTTTATTTTTATGGAATTCTTTTTGTTGAAGATGAAAAAAAAATCAGAATGTATATAAATACACGAGACAGTATCATTGTAAGAAGCTTTCTATGGCATAAGTTGAATAAAAGAAATATATCTGAATAACGAATTGTTATGAATTTGAATATTTTTACAAGATGAACACAGTAATCTGAACAAAAGCTTTATGATAGAATTTCGGTAATTTATGTGTGCGTGGTATTGTCAGAAACAAGGAGCGACACATCGTCCTACATTGTATCTTTGATTATATGGGACATGATCATAATTACACTGGAACCGTATCATTTTCTCCACAGTAATCTGAGTAGACTTTCACAAATATTTTGGTACTGCATCGCCAAGTGTATCAACAGGGAATCTTTGATAACGGTTCATCTCTTCAACAATCAGTCCCATACATTCTTTACGAAAAATTAAAAAAATAATCTACTTTTTTTAAATTTTCGTTCATATTACACCTTGGCATAATACCACTACCACTGCCGTCAAATACGAAATCTCTAGGCTGGAAATTACTGACAACCTACTCCCACTAGCTCTTCTCTCGGTTTGCTGTCGGTCAACGCAACAATATCTTACGATACACCCGGATTGAGGATCGTTTTAAGAAATGTATCGTAAACGATCCAGCCGTAATCAAAGGGTTAATTGGTAAAGTAAACAGTCTGCCACTAAGGACGCTTCCCTGTGGAACCATTTTCAAGTGGAAATGTTCTAGACAGAATATCATCAATTCTCACCTGAAAACTGCGATTTGTCAAAAAGTTTTGGATGAACCTAAGTAAATGTCCGCGGATGTTGTTGTTTTGTAAAGTTTTAATATAGCATACCTCCATGTAGCAATGTCAAAAAAGACAGCTACAGTAATTTGTTTTCGTTCAAAGCCTTTACATATATTATGGTCTTCCAAGTTAGAGAGAGAGTCTAATGTAGATCTGTTACATTGTGACTTGATCTGAGGGGGAGTCAAAATTTTATTTTCTTGAATGTGCCATGTTAGTCGAGCATTTGCTATTTTCTCTACAATTTACATAAGCAGCTTGTTAAAGAAATTGGTCTGTAATTATTTACATTACTGGAATCCTTTCCAGGTTTGGGGTTAGGAATTATTGTAGCTTTACGCCATTCATCTGGAAATAAATTTTGAAGCCATAAGTGATTATAAAACCCTAATAAGTATGACTTTGCCAACGGTACTAAGTGACAGATGATCTCAAAACTAATATTGTCACCTCCAGGGGCAGATTTACTGCTGTACAAGAGAGCATATTCCAACTCTGACATATTAAATTTTCTATTATAATATATATCGTCTACTGTTTCAAAATTTATTGTTATTAACTCTATATTACTCTTCTTCGTGCGGAATTGTTCATCTAAATTTTTATCACTACTTAAATTTGCTAAATTTTCTCCTTTATATTTCTTGTGGATCAAGTATCCTTTTCCCATCTTTTAATATGGCATGTCTACGTGGTTTAACATGGGTACCATTTATTTTCCTGAATTCTTCCCATATTTTCTGTATGGGAGTATTATTTGAGAGATCTGATACGTATTTCCTTCATGAAATTTCCCATATATTTTTTGTATAGATGTTTTAAAGTATCAATTTATAGTAACAATATGGTCATTTTTTGTAAAGTTCCTTCTAATATCGGCAATGTTTTATTTATTTTACTGAACTTTCTATTCAAATGGTCTAATCGTCTCCCTATTGAGTGTTTTATATTTATTAATTCTGTTAGTTTATAGGACCACCAAGAAACTTTGTGTTTTACTGGATGGGGTTTTGAGTTTGGTATTGCTTTATCAGCAGCATTTTTAATAAAATCAACAAGAAATTTATTGGTTTCATTATGGTCTTTTAAATATTCAAATGGAGGGATATTTCTAGTGTGCATTTCATATTGCTCCCAATCTGCTTTATAAATGTTATGTTTTGCAGGATTAGTTTGTAATAAGGAAATTAATATTGGGAAATGATCACTGGTGTGCAAGTCATCAACTGTGTTCCAATCTAATCTGTCAACTACACTTGTTGTACATAGAGTTAAGTCTACTGAGGAAAATGTTTCATGTGCTTTTGAAAAATATGTGCTAATTTCGTTTGAATCCATGAACTCTTCTATTTTACTTCCTGTTCTGTTTGATTTTGTACAATTACAGTACCATATTGGGTTGTGAGAATTAAAATCACCTACTGTTAGTGTAGGTTGCTTGGTAGAGTTTAGTAAATCTTTAATTTTATCAATGTCGTAATCTTTATTAGGTTGGTTGCATAAATTATAAATTATGTAATTATCGTTTTTTACTCGTATTTTAATACTTGATATTTCCAAGTCAGTAAAGTATACAGGTACTGTGTCATAACATACTTTGTTATGTATAGGTATAGCAGTCCCTAAATTTCCTTCTTCTTCTCTAGATGCAGATACTAAGGTATATTTACCTATTGTTGATATTGTTTTGTTGACATGTTGTAAACATAATATCATTGGTTCATATTCCCTTAGTAATCGTTGTATTTCTCCCAAAGGTAATATGGTCTGTAGACCATTTACGTTCCAATATATAATGTAAAATTATTGAAAATATTACGTTAGTGTGTTCAAGTAAAATGTTCTTTTTGTGGATCATCAATTTGCATTTTTCTAAAATTTCATTTACAACATTGATTTGTTTCTCTTTATAAGACATTAGGTGTCCAATGCACATACAGCCCTTTTCGTGAGTGTCTAAACTAGTAGTTTCTTTATTTCTGTATCTTATAAAATTTCGTATAGTGTTTGTTAAACTGTCTTTTGTTATCTTTTTGTTTTTGTTGCAAAGTTCAATGAAACATTCATTACATCTACACGTGTTTTCATGTGTCGTTTTTTCGTTTACTCTTGCTGCACCAATTATTGGTGATGGAGTAATCTCTTCTCCCAATACATAGTCATTCTTGTCACTGCTTTGTTCCCCTACTATTTCTTTGATGTTCTGGGTATCTGTTTCCATTGGCCTTATTATTATTTTAGGAGACAAAGGTATATACTTATCATTTTTTGGTTTATGTTCTTTCTTGGGGTCTCCCGTCTTTATTTTAAAAATAATGGATGTATCTCTAATAATAGTTGGTTTTTTTGTTGGTCTTGGGTGGAGTTCTCTCTAAAGGCCTCTTTTTTTCTTTAGCTTCTAATTCATCATAACTTTCTTCTAATATTTCTCTGATGCTTTTATTATCTTCTAGTGTTGCCATTTCTCTTAATATCTCAAATGAATTTGAACAAATATTTGTATACATTTGTTGGTCCTTTGGCTATATTAGTTTCTTCTTGCAAAGTAGTTATTTTTCTTTGAGATTTATCTATCAGGGTTTTGTTACTCTTATCTATTTCCATTTTTGTTTCATTGTTTGATCTTATTACAGTAGGAAACGTTCGTTTCCTAGCAGGATCATGCATTCCTCTAATTTTTAATTCTAATTTGGCCTCTTTTATAGGCATTCCTGTCCTTTCCTGAAGTAATTTTAATTCTGTTTTTATATATAATACATACACTCCTTAGATCTTGCATGGTGTTCTATCCACAGCTCACGCATTTTGGTTCACCATACTTCCATTGTGTGGTATGTTTGACAGATCAACAAGACACACTATAGATGTATTACGGCAATTTTCCTTGTATGTCCATACGTACTACAGTTTTGGCATTGTATTGGTTTTTGGAACATACGGCCTCAGTTCTCTGCTTTGGCCTAAGATTTTAATTTTTTCGGTAGTTCATGGCCTTCAAATTTTATCTTCGCTATTCTCAGTGTTTTTTCATTACTCCACCTACTGGCTATGTTGTATATTTCGCAATCTTGTACATTGTTGTAGCCTTTTTTAAGGGAATCTAGCAATATATTCTTTTCTATTGGTTTTTCATCATTATCAGGGAGCACTATGGTACCCTGTACACTGTTCATATCGTCATGTTTTTATATGTATTTTTATAGTATCAATATTTTTATAGTTAATTAAGTAATTTTCTGATTGATTTTTTGTTGTGGTTTCTGTCAACCCCATTTGTCTGAATGACATTTCAGTCGTTGAATGTCGATTCAAAACGAAGTTTTCTAATTGCAATGTTGATATTTTCTTCTCTGTTTCCAAAGTCTGGAATCTGGACCAACTTCCACTCCCAAAGAGGGAGTCGAAGTGAGTCAAGGTTGGGTCAAGATATTTGCTTTTTTTGGTTTGCTTTTTATTGGAGGATAGGGTTCCAATGTAATTACATTAGGATTTTTTTTCTGATTTTTTCAGAGAAAGGTTGTCAGAGGAGGTTCCAGCGGTTATCAACTGTGCCGAGTCGCTACCATCAAAGGGCCCAAGGGCACCTAAATCTTTAAAACTACTAGGCATAAAGATTGAGGTATAAAAAAAAAATAATAAAACTGAAAACCTTAAAAAGATATCATTAGCCTTTCATGGAGTCTATTCCTCCACCAATGGCACAAGTGAGAACCGACTCACAAATGTCCGCGTCCCTACTTTACCCCACAGGGGATGGCACAACATGATTAGAGTGGCCCAAGCGTAAGCCTAAACCGCTTGCCAGGACTGAGAGTATTACAAAAATACAATCGTCCCCACCATAATCATGCTATGGGCAGACTGGATAGAATGCCGAGAGTCCTGTCCCCAGAACCAGACCCCTGGAATCCGTGGTCCAGCCCTTAAGAATAGTTCCGCCTTTGAGATACCAATGTGATATCTCTCAGGTCTGAACATTAACGGACAGTTGATGGTCCTACCACAGTTCCCGGATATAAACCCAATCCCAGCTATGATATCTTTTCTTATTTATCAGGCCCAATAAATATATAATTATAAATGAGACTCTTGGACTCAAACCTAGGAACAAATTCCTGGGGTTCAGACCCCTCTCACCGCGTCAAGGTGGCCCCACATCGAAGAGGGAGACACAAGAAATTCTTCCCTATCCGAGCATGCGTAGCCTTTTCCGATCAGACCTACTTGCGGAGGCCGAGACGGCCAGCTACAGCCTGTATCATCACCGTAGGTGTGAACATTCTTATTCATCCACAAAAAACTATTAAATCTCCCTTAGTTTTTGTTTTCGGTACATAAATCACAGATAATTTTAAAGAATAAAAACTGCCTTATCACATTTCATTAATTTCAAGACAGTAATAAATTTTATATTTGTTACAAATGATAAAAATATAGAGGAAGTTTGCCAAAAAGACAGGAATTTTCTGTGATGCTTTTGAAACTATGAAAGAAATTTTCACAAATTCTTTATATTTTTCGTTGCTTACAATAGTGTCTTATTAATCAGGCCCTTTAGAAAACAATTTTAAAAAATTAACACCCATATCATTATAAATAAAGGAATAATGTTCAAATCTTTTCGAACTTTGATGAAGTACTGTGAAGGGGCTTTGTTTTTGTTCGTATTTGGCCGAGTTGTTGTTTAAGATTAAGCCAGCCTTGTGCTGGCACGGGCTCTTGCTCCTGGAGCAGCCCGTAAATTTGGCCGAGTTCTTTCTGTCACTAATAAGCAAGAGCTCCCAGTGCAGGAAGGATTATTAGGCTATGCCACTTTTCCCTCTCGTGGAGTGGTCGGCGTTGATATAAATCTCATATTCGTAAACCGTGTGAGTAACGTGTAATTTCTAATATCCAGTTTCTAGTTTGCATTTTGAAATTTGCCAAAAATGCACTGATAACTATAATTTTATTATCTTTATATAGTCGTTGTTTGATGTGGCATATGGACATTCCAATACAGATTACCAATCGAGGTCAGGTAGGAAGCGACCCTGACTGTCCCACACCAAATCGTCCGAATGCGATATAGTAAGTTTTTGTTTATGAATTTTGGCCAACAGTATATCTGTTCATGGTTTACCTCACTTTTCATTTAGTATTTGATTTCATACAAAAGTCATGTTTAGGAATTATTTATCAAGGAAATTTTATACCAGTATAGAACTGCCATCAATAATTATTATGCTCATTTAATAAATAATGATTACTATAATGGTTACTACTTTTAATTTCTTACTGTTTTTTAGATGGCTAAATATAGCATAAAAGTAATTGAATGTGCTCAGTTTTGGGTAAAAGCTCGAGTCCTTTCTGCCAAACGGTATCCAAGATTCATTTGATCAATACAGTCATCACCAATAAATACAAGTGAAATGACTGAGGCTACTTTTGTAGCCAATCTTCTAACTGGTAAAATACCTGGTCAGTTTTCCACATGACATTGAGAAGAAAAAGGACTACATCTTATCCGGGTGGGGCAGAGTATTTACAGGCTTATAAGGCTTATAACCGCTGTTTGTAAACAACTAACTGCGATGCACGTGTATTGTTTATTTACTGGGAATTGTATCAGTCGAAATTCATCATATTACATGGTCCTTAAACATCGAATCCTTACTTTCCCCAATGTCAGCATCCCATTATGATTTGCAAAGAAATATTGGTTAGTGAAAGATATATATATATATATATATATATATATATATATATATATATATATATATATATATATATATATATATATATATATATATATATATATATATATATATATATATATATATATATATATATATGTATATATATATTATATATACGCATATAATTATGCATATTATATACACACATATATACTGTAGGTAGTTTGATTTTAATTTTAAGTACATATGAATTACACAACAAAAAGTTTGTTAGTAGTTGATAATGAACATAATAGGTATAAGGATGCTATACTGTGCCCTTTCAGAGCACACCCAAGCGATGAAGTATGTAAATCCTTTATCAATATCCTCAAGGTCACGGGTGGCCTTCCTCGCCCTCCCTTCGTGACATTCTTGACCTGTGACTTATTCCGCGAGTCCAGGTGTGCTGTCGTCATGCGATCTTGTTGGCCTTTGTTTTGTTGTTCCGCTCTTAGTGTTACCTGCCATCACATTATTTGTTTTCGTACGGAAACACAAGTCTTTTTTTTCTGTGATTTTGTGTTATTTAAATAAATATTCTTCAAGTATATTTAGGAATGACCTAATATCTTTTCCCTCTCATTTGTAATGTCAAGGGAAAAATATGCGTTATATAGGCAGATAGATAAAAGCAACAAAAATAAATATGCCACAACAACGCTACAAACTCGGGGAGAGAGAGAGAGAGAGAGAGAGAGAGAGAGAGAGAGAGAGAGAGAGAGAGAGAGAGAGAGAGAGAGAGAGAGAGAGAATTCGGAAAGGGTAGTTTGTTATAATCTCTGTCGTATTGAACTCTTCAGTTCACTTTTCCGTTTTATACTTTTTTATTATTATATGTTCAGTATAGTGACGTTATTTCAAAGAACTTTTATGGATTTATCCCAAGAAATGACGATTCTTTATTTTCTGGCATAGGTAATAAATCTCTCGTATAAATCATTACCTATTTTTTTTTTACAATACTGACCAAAATACATATCGAAAATGGAGTGGAATTCTTTGTAGCACTGGACTAAGTGAGTTTGCAATAATTTTAGCCAAAGGCCAGAATTATACGCAACTACGATCTCGAGACACTGAATTTACACTATAACTCGAAAAAAACAACATGATGAGAAGTATAACTTGAAAAAGTAACATGACGAGAATTCATTACTAATACGGTCGTTACTTACTGTTTATAAAATTGGAGGAGGAAAAAAAGAGAGGTATTTATACTATAACCAATTTATGAGCGGACTCCGAGCCCATTTGCGACGTTGCCAGATCCTTCTGACCATTTTAATCCACACCTGGTTTGACCTCTTTAATCTATGGGCAGACTACGATAAAGAGAAAGGGTAGTTTAAATCCCTCGTTAAAGCAGATTTGAATGGTCAAAGTATATAATCCTTTAATTTCATGCAGCACTTTACGAAATGATTCCTTGCAGCCACCAAACCCAATATTTTCCTTCACTTGTTGTAAAACTTTGTCTATCGTCGGAATTTCTTTCCTTGTATAAAAAGCCAATACAGTTCGCCGTATAACGCATTGATCGAAATCGTCCACATTTGTTACGGTTTTTTATCTTTTCCTTTTCTTTTCCCTAAAAACCAGCTCTCCAAATTCTTCTTCCGGTTTTTTAGCTTCCTTACAAATCTGATGCAAAGCAGTTTTTGATATCTTCGTTGCATCTGCGGCACATTTGACTGTTTGATTGATGCCAAACTTTGAAATTCCATTTTCTTTTCCCCATTTAAAAAACTGGTACACATTGTATGCCATTTCGCGTTCTTCAGGACGAAGGACACGGCGTGGGGAACTCTCCATGGTGTTTACGGAAGCTTGCTGTGCGAGACAATGAATACGAAAGATTATCTCGACCCATTTTATACGATTTGACTAAGGGTCTCAGTGATCTGACCCAAGTGAAGAAGTGGCAGCAAGTTTGCCAGATCGCCAAGTTTGTCATTTTTCTTCCCTTCTCTTAGTGAAGCGAAGGCAGCCGGATTAAGGAGAATTGGCAGCGCTGGAAATGGTCTTGGAGTCCGCTCATAAAATGGTTTGACTTTAGTAAATACAGGTCAAAGTAGCGACCAACGTACATACATGCAAACAATGCACGTGTGTAGGTGGCTAAGGGTGTTATTTATAAAGTGAGGTGATATTGTAAGTGAGAGTTAAAAGAATACTACTGTATATATGCAAATTTTATTTTCATATACAATAATAACCGAAAATTTTCTTTGTAATGAATGTTTGTAAATTCAGGTCTTGTTTTAGTGCCTTATTTTTAGTATTCAGACTTATTCTGTAGCTATTTCATGTCAGTGATAGAACTGCCCAGGAGGCAGCAAAATATCTTACTCGGCCACATGTGGGTAAGAAAGAGAGAAGGCCATAAATAGGCTGCAAGGGGTCGCATGGGTTCTTGACCGCTCCCAGCTTACCCATATCCTGAGGGTATGTCCTCCAGGGCATTAGCTCAATTCTATGGGCTTCAGATTGTAGGTGGCATACTGTTTGGATAAAGGTCATAAGGTAAATTATTATTATTATTAAAATAGTTTAACCAGACCACTGAGCTGACCATCAGCTCTCATAGGGCTGGCCCAAGGGATTAGGATGGAATGACAAGTCTAGGCTAGAAGCCTAGCACTGGGACCTAATAGGTCACTTGTCAATGATGATAAACGAAAATGAAAATGAAATTAAAAGCTGTAAAAAGGCATACGCTTTCATACTGGAACACACTCACACAATAAATACATTTAAACTCATGCTTCCATACATACTCACTAAAAAGGTATATTAAAATTTAAAATAAATTAAGTAAAATCATAAAATTACTTGTTTTAAAATTCATTACTGATTGATTGTTTTTTCTTATATTTTTCCAATTAATTTGCAGCTTCTCATGAACATTAAAATGGGTGCTATTGAGAACGTTGAAGATTCTGACAAAATTTCTTCTATCGGTCTATTTCCAAAATTTGATAATCGCTGCAGGTTATATTTTGGACATTCACACAGTATATGCTTAACTGTTATCAGCACATTACAATCTGGGCATTTGGGAAGAGGGCCACATGGACTGTTCATTAAGTGTCCATGTGTCAAACGAGTATGGCCTATTCGAAGACGTGTCAGAATTACTTGTGCTTGTCTCTCTCTTTGATATGACGAACTCCATTTTCCAACACTGGATTTTATCTGTTTTAATTTATTATTTTCAGGTTCTTCGTTCCATATATTTTGCCATTTTTTTACAATGACTGTTTTTATATATTTTGTATAGTCACTGATAGGGATGTCTACATTTGTTCTTGTCATGTGGACCGCTTCTTTTTAGCTGCTTTATCAGCCTCTTCATTTCCCTTAATCCCTACATGGGCAGGGATCCAACATATTTCAATATTTTTTTCCCTTATTATACAATTTATGGAGTGAGATTTTTATATGTTGCACAATATTATTTTTTGGGATTATAGCTTTGAATAGCTTCTATAGCACTTCTGGAGTCGCTATAAATTACAAAATTATTATATGAGACTTCTCTAATTATTTTTATGGCCGATACTATTGCACATAACTCAGCTGTATATACAGAGGCTTTGTCTGGGAAAGAGAACTGATACGTTTTGTTTTGGGATACCGCAGCATATCCCACTTGTATTGTGATTTAGATCCGTCAGTGTATATTGCGTAATGTGGACCTTTTCGGATTATATGCTCTACTGCACGTTGTCTTTGGTATTCTGGAGTATATGAATGATTTTTTGATAAATATTTCAAGTGTGTACAAATTTTCATTTTATTCATTGTCCAAGGAGGAGGCAATTTTAACATTACAGGTAATTGTATATACATATTCAGCGACTCAAACAATCTTCTAGCCCTAATTGGGAAAGAAGGTGGATGATTGTTTATAAACACATCTCTTAATCCAAATAATTTTTTGGTTGGAGAATCATTTGTCTGAATTCTCAGAGCACTCTTCATCGTTACTAGCTCTCTATGGAGAGACAGAGGTAGTTCACCACATTCAACTTGTAAAGATGATGTTGGTGATGATCGAAAAGCTCCTGAACATATTCTAAGACCCTCATTATGAATTGGGTCTACCGTTTTCAGCACTGCATCTGATGCCGAGCCATATATTTCACTTCCATAATCAACGATAGACAGCACTGTTGCTTTATACAATAAAGTAAGGGTATGTCTATCGGCTCCCCAAGTAGTGTTCGACAGTTTTTTAATTAGGTTTAATGCTCTTTTACATTTTGATTTCATGTATGTTATGTGGGCTTTCCAGTTCATGTGAGTATCAAATACTAATCCTAAAAATTTTGCTGTTTGGCCAATTGGTATACTATGGTTTCTGATTTTTATGTCTATTTCTTCTCCTTTTTTCCATTTTTGTTTTTATAAAACATGATTGCTTGGGTTTTATCTATGGAAAATTTAAAGCCTACAGATAAAGCCCATTCATCTATTTTTACTATGCTTTTGTTAATGATTCGTTCTCCATGTTTTATTCGAGATGCTGAATAATATATGGCAAAATCATCCATATACAGGTTACTTTTAATACCAGTAGGTAGATTTTTACTGATATCATTAATTGCTAACGTAAACAGTGTGCCACTAAGGACGCTTCCCTGTGGAACACCATTTTCTAGAGGAAATGTTCTAGACAGAACATCATCTATTCTCACCTGAAAACTGCGATTTGTCAAAAAGTTTTGTATAAACCTAGGTAAATGTCCACAGATGTTGTTGTTTTGTAAAGTTTTTAATATAGCATACCTCCATGTAGTATCGTATGCTTTTTCAATGTCAAAAAAGACAGCTACAGTAATAATTTGTTTTCGTTCAAAACCTCGGCGTATATGGTCTTCTAAGTTACAGAGAGAATCTAATGTAGATCTGTTACACTGTGACCCAAACTGAGTGGGAGTTAAAATTTTATTTTCTCTGTATGTGCCATGTTAGTCGAGCATTTACCATTTTCTCTAGTAATTTGCACAAACAACTTGTTAAAGAAATAGGTCTGTAATTATTTACATTACTGGGATCTTTTCCAGGTTTGGGGATTGGAATAATTATGGCTTTGCGCCATTCATCAGGAAATAAATTTCTAAGCCATAAGTGGTTATAAAACTCTAACAAGTATGTCTTTGCCAAAGGTGCTAAATGGCATATCATTTCAAAACAAATATTGTCACCTCCAGGGCAGATTTATTGCTGTTCAACAGAGCAAATTCTAGCTCTTCCATACTAAATTTTCTATTATAATATATATCTTCTACTGTTTCAAAATTTATTGTTATTAATTCTATATTATTTTTCCTTTGTGCGGAAATGCTCATCTAAATTTTTTTGCTACTTACTTTTGCTAAATTTTCACCTATTACATTACTAATTTCTTTAGGATCAAGTATTCTTTTCCCATCTTTTATTATGGCATGTCTAGGTGGTTTGACATGGGTACCATTTATTTTCCTGAATTTTTTTTCCATATTTTTGTATGGGAGTATTTTTAGAGAGATCTGATACATATTTTTTCCATGAAATGATTCTTCCTTGAATTACTTCTCTTTTAAACTTTGCAGATATTTTATTATAAAGAGGTTTTAATGTATCAATTTCTAATAATAATATAGTTATTTTTTGTAAGGTTCCTACTAATATCGGCAAAGTTTTGTTTAATTTACTGAATTTTCTATTCAAATTATTTAGTCGTCTTCCAATCTGGTGTTTTAGTTTTATTAATTCTGTTAGTTTTTCAGACCACCATGGGACTTTGTGTTTTGTTGGATGAGATTTGGATTTTTGGTATTGCTTTATCAGCAGCATTTGTAATGAAATCAACAAGAAATTTATTAGTTTCATTATGGTCTTTCAAATACTCAAATGGTGGGATATTCCTGGTGTGGAATTCATATTGTTCCCAATCTGCTTTATAAATGTTATATCGAGGGGCATGTTTGGTGGGGTTATTTTGTAATAAAGAAATTAATATGGGGAAATGATCACTTGTATACAAGTCGTCTACCGTATTCCAGTCCAATCTGTCTACTATGTTTGTTGTACATAGAGTTAGGTCGATTGAGGAATATGTTCCATGTGTTTTAGAAAAATATGTGCTGATTTCGTTATCATTTATACAGCACATGTCATATGAATCTATGAATTCCTCTATTTTATTTCCTGCTCTATTTGATTCTGTACAATTACAGTCCCACATTGGGTTGTGGGCATTAAAATCACCTACTATTAACGTTGGTTCCTTAGTATTATTAAGTAATTCTTTGAGTTTGTCATCGTCATAATTTTTATTAGGTTGATTGTACAAATTATGAATTACATAATTATCGTTTTTTATTCGTATTCTAATACTCGACGTTTGCAAATCAGTAAAGTTTACAGGTACTTTGTCATAACATACTTTGTTATGTACATATATAGCAGTTCCTAAATTCCTTCTTCTTCCTCTCTAGATGAAGATGCTAAGGTATATTTACCTATCGTTAATATTGTTTTGTTGACATGTTGCAAACATAATATCATTGGTTCATATTCTTTTAATAACCGCTGTATTTCTCCTAGGTGTAATCTGGTCTGTAGACCATTTACGTTCCATTGTATAATATAACTATTGAAAATATTTTTATAGCGGTCGGGTTTTACTCTCTTTTTGTATTATCAATTTGGAATTTTTCTAATAATTTACTCACGACATTCATCTGTTTTTCCTTATAATAGACTAAGTGCTCAATGCACATGCACCCTTTTTCATGGTTACTCAAATCTGTGTTTTTCTTTTTTCTATATTTTCATAAAATTTCTTATAATGTTTGTTAAACCATCTTTTGCTATGCTTTTGTTGTTATTGCATAATTCAATGAAACAATCATTACATCCACAAGTATTATCATGTGTATTTCTCTTTTCATTTGCTCTTGTACCAATTACTGGAGAAGGAGTAATCTCTTCTCCCTTGACATAATCATTATCATCTATGGTATGATTCTCTTTCACTTCTTCAGTCTTCTCGACATTTGCCTTCATAGGTTCTATTATTATTTTAGGAGATAAAGGTATATTCTTAGCTTGTTTTTGTTTTTGTTCCTTTTTCATCTCCTTTATCTTTGGTTTAACTGATGTTTCTCTAATAATAGTTGGTTTCTTCGTTTTGGGTGGTGTTCTCTCCAAAGGCCTTTTTTTATCTTTAATTTCCAGTCTATCTCTACCCTCTTCTGTTACTTTAGTAGCAGCATCTTCCTGTGTGTCTATTTGCATTAATATTTCAAATGAATTGGATAAAATATTATCCATCTCATTTGTACCTGTTTCTTTATTCTCTATTTTATTTTTATTTCTAAATTATTAATTTTTCTTGAGACTTACTTGTCTGTGCTCTGTTATTTCTATCTGTTTCCGTTTTTGCTTCATTTTTTGCTCTTGTTATTGAGGAATATGAATGTTTCTTAGATGGATCTTGCATTCCTCTCACTTTTAATTCCAATTTAGCCTCTCTGATAGACATCCCTGTTCGTTCTTGTAACATTTTCAGTTCTGTATTGTATATGTAGTACACACACTCCTTGGACCTAGCATGATGATCCTGTCCACAGTTTACACATTTTGGTTCTCTACATTTCCATTGTGTGGCATGTCGTCAGATCCACAATAAGCACATACAGGTTCATTTCTACAGTTTTTCTTTGTGTGTCCATACTTACTACAATTCTGACATTGTAGCGGTTTGGGAACATAAGGCCTCAGTTCTCTATTTTGGCCCAAAATTTTTATTTTTGAGGTAACTCTTGGCCCTCAAATTTTATTTTTGCAATTCTTAAAGCCTTATTATTTTGTTTACTTGGTATTGTATATACCTCACAGTCTTGGATTTTGGTATATCTCATTTTAAGAGAGTCCAACAGTATATTTTTGTCAACCGGTTCGTCATTATTTTCAGGAAGTACAATAGTACCCTGAATGCTATTCATAGTGTCATGATTTTTTTACTTGTACATTTATATTGTCAACATTTTTTATTGATAGATAGTCCTCAGACTGGTTTTTGTTGTGGCTTCTATAAGCCACGTCTTCATTTTTTTTATTTGTCTAAACGACATTTCTGTCGTTGAGTGTCTTTTAATAAGAAGTTTTCTAACATTTTAGGGCTGAGATTTGCTGTTCTGTTTCCATGGTCAGAAACCTTGACCAACTTCCACTCCCAAAGAGAGAGTCGAAGTGAGTCAAGGTTGGGTCAAGACGATATTTACTTTTTTTTGATTTAATGAGTACTGGAGTATAGGGTTCCAGTGTGATTACATTTGCATTCTTGTTTGTTTTTTTCCAAAGAAAGGTTGTTACAGGAGGTTCCAGTGGTCGTCATCTGTGCCAAGTCACTACCATCAATGGGCCCAGGGGTACTCGAATCTTTAATTTCACTTACCATAAAGATTTGAGGAAAAAAAAAAAAAAAAAAGTAAACCTGAAAACCTTAAAAAGATATCATCAGCCTTTCATGGAGTTCATTCCTCCACTAATGGCACAAGTGAGAACCGACTCCCAAATGTCCGCATCCCTACCCTACCCCAAAGGGATGGCACAACATGATTAGAGTGGCTCAAGTGTAAGCCAACCCGCTTGATAGGACTGAGAGCATTACTAGAATACAATCATCCCCACCTTAATCACATTATGGGCAAACCGGACAGAATGCCGAGAGTCCTATTCCCAGAACTAGACCCCCCTGGAATCCGTGGTCCAGTCCGTAGAATAGTTCTGCCTGAAAACTCAGGTCCGAACATTATCGGGCAGTTGATGGTCCTGCCACGGTTCTCACTATTTAGCTTCGGATATAAACCCAATCCCAGCCTATGATACCTTTTCCTATTTACCAGGTCCAAGAAATTTGTACGAAAGTGAAAATATCCACGCCATTTAAATCGAAAGGTTTGTAGGTGATCCGTCAGGGCCCGGGCTCTTATTCTTCGTAAGAACGAAGAAGAAAAGCCAGGGCCCCTTACCCCCTCACCACGTGAAGGAACCTACTTCGAGGGGGTCATAAGGTAAAAGCAAGTGAGATTACCATAAGATTACTCCTCAAAAGGTACTGCAGTCAGGACAAACAGTAAAACCCACGATGTAAACAAAACATGAAGGTATTATTGAAAAAGTTAACAAATACTCAGACAAACCAGAAAGTTAGAACTATCAAGTTCCATACTTATCACTGACTAATCTATTCATGAATGATTTGATTTTAAAAAGTCGTAATGTTTGACTTGATAGCCTTTTTTTATGTGGTTATGATACGATTTCATGTTAGACGAAATCCTTCTCAAATTTGTTCATAATTCAGTTTTGTGAAGTTTCAATTTTTTTTTTTATTTCTTTGTACCAAAATATGCAAATTTTTATTTTATACTGATTTTTTCTTGTACCATCAGAGGGGGTTAATTTGATAGCTTAACTATTGTTTTTATACAATTTCATTTTATACAACTTTCATTACATAAAAATCCTATGCGATTTTTTGCACTGTAATACATAAACATATTTCACCTTGTCAATTTTTGGATGATATGCTTTGAAAAATTCATCTGGGTGTAATCCAGGTTGAAGAGTGCATGTTTCACAGTAGTAAGCAGTCTATTTTCTGCCACCAGGGCCTCGGCGATTGCTACAAACAGCACATTCTCGACAACGATTGTTAGGAATCTTGTTGATCATTTGTGTTTTGCCGTTGAGTCTCTCGGGTACGCAATTTTCATTCACACGAACACTTTTTTGGAAATTCTTATTGCGAATTCTTCCTACTAACTGTTCACAAAGTGACTTCCTGTAATTAGTGTGGCTGAGTACTTTCTTATTCTCCTCCTTCATGTGAATATTATAAAGAATATAGCTATTGACGACCGCCACTTCAAGAACAAAAAAGTTTAACTTCCTCCACCATTTCAATGATTTCTGTAAAAACACATATGATGAGCAATAATGATCCACGGGATCAATTCCCCCATATTGGCCACATATTCACATATTTCTGGTTTGGTAATTTCTTCTGCAATATTATTTTTCTTCTTCCGTTGAACTTGCTTTGTTTTGGCTGAATAAAAAGTAGAACACGTGGTTACATACCGTTTGTCACGCCAGTTAAGAATATGATATTTGTTGCTCTTTACCTGTCGTCATCTGTTTTACCTAACATCGCAATGCACATTAGCACTCCATGGAAACCCATCATTTCTTCTGCCGCATCATCTTTCCAATCATTCCAAATAGCATATTTTCGAGGTAGACGACATGCACTGATCTTTGCCACGGCATACTTATTTGTTTCGTTAGCGAGTGACTGAAAAAGTTCTAATGTAAAAAACAAAAAAAAAAATCAAGGGGAGAATTTGGTGTTTTTTCTGGTTTCACAAATTGCTGCTTACCGGTGAAACCGAATTTTGGAAGATCATGAGTTTCTTCATTGTAGATTTCCCACTCATCATCGTCACTATCGTCTGTCACTTCGACCGAATTGCCCTCTCTTGCATTATCATTCTCGTCATCACTATCAATACCACTCGGCTCTGGATCGTGCAGAATTTCTTCTTCAAAGGACACATTCTCTTCATCTGCCTGATCGGAATCGGACGAGTTGTCGCTGACATCGTCGGGCAGCACCTCGTTACAAGACGCCTCTTCATTTTCCGTATCTCCATCCCAAGATATTAGAGAATCTCCTTCCGATGGCCATTCAAAATGATATTCAAGAATTTCTTCAGCATTGCGAAAACGTTTCGCTGAAGCCATGAATTCCTGAGTAAGTTTACAAAAGACCAAATTACACGGGCAAACATCAAACAGCTGAGCGCAAGAATTGGCAGACGCAGTTTAATGAACGAAGCCTCCAGGTCGACTATGGCCGTTTATTGTACTTGGGTTCTTTATATGCGTTCCAAAAGAGAAATCAGGAGATTTACCTGAGGATTATCAAGTATAAATATGGGCAATTCTCCTGAGAGACACTGTAGACTGTAAATATCAGATTTTATCTCTGTATGACATTCCCAAGCTTTAGGATTTTAAATAAAGACTATTGATAACTTGTTGGGCCGAGCTATACACGGCCATTGTAGTGGAACGCTTGTTTCCCTTTGGCCGAGTATAGGTCGGCCACTGATCGGAGAGGGGTAGATCGGTGAAAAAAAAAATTGCCGGTATGCATGTCCGTGGGGCATCTATAACCCAGGCTAATTCGTACCTTTGGTGATGACGTAATAATGTATCATACAAAATCATTCCCTTCGCTGAGGAATGTAAGGCAATCGGTTATTTACAGTCTTTTTTTAAATAAATATATGTTGATAAAATATAGAAATGCATACATATAACCTTGAACAATCGTTTTACTGTGATAGTGAATGGGTGTGTTCAGGGACTGAGAGTGAGAGAGAGAGAGGGAGAGGAAGAAAATGAAAGACAGAAGGGGTGTTAGGCCTTACCTGTTTGCTATTAATCTAACTATCATTAATTAAACAGTGACGAGGGGCTTATGAAGATATCTCTTTCAATTTCGACGTGCGAAAGACAGAGAAACATCCGAGAGAGAGAGAGAGAGAGAGAGAGAGAGAGAGAGAGAGAGAGAGAGAGAGAGAGAGAGAGAGAGAGAGAGAGAGAAAGCTAAGTCGACGAGATATTCAAAGCTCCGAATTTGTTACAAGATATTTTATTCCTGTAACTTCAGGCAGTGACGGTTACCTTTGTCGATCTTAAAGGACTTTCGGTGGATTAGGTGAATTAAGTGTTGATGCTGTTTTCTACTAAATACTTTACAGTGTTAGGTTTGGTAAAATGAAACAAAGAATATATATATACATATATACATATATACATATATATATATATATATATATATATATATATATATATATATATATATATATATATATATATATATGCATATATATATATATATATATATATATATATATATATATATATATATATATATATATACTCACACTTTACACAATAAAACAATTTAAAGTAGATACAGGAAAATTTTTCTGAGTACTTCAGAGTTTTCCTGAGGAGTGCCAGGTTGGTCAGCTAGAAGAATATATATATATATATATATATATATATATATATATATATATATATATATATATATATATATATATATATATATATATATATACTGTATATATGTACGTAGATACACACACACACACACACACATATATATATATATATATATATATATATATATATATATATATATATATATATATATATATATATATATATATATATATATATATATATATATATATATATATATATATATATAAATGTATATAGTGAGGATTGAGAGGGGTTCTATCAACCGGTAGACATCAGCAGGTTAGGGTGAAGGATCATTCCATTATTCCTTTTCAAGGTACTTTATTGTTGCTGCGACGTTTCAGGACTAAAGTCCCATTTTCAAGCTATAAAAATAAAAGTTAAAAGTTAAAATAAAAACTCGGACTAAAATTAAGTAAAAAAAAAAACTTTATACATATATACAAATAATATAAAAGTAAAGTACAAAGGATAGGGAGGAGTAACTACCATAAGGTGCTGAAGGCACAGACCGAGTGACTATTCGGGCCGGGTTCAGCTTCGACTTAAACTCACGAGAGATACAGAGGTGTTGAGGAAGACTGGGTGTTTAACTGTGGAACTAGTTGTTTAATAAAAGAGTGTTTCCAAGATTGCTAAATATTGTTCGTTAGGAGTTTGGCCTATAATTTTAAAATCTCTGTAGTTTATGTCATATTTGCATTTCTTTGCATGTTCTCGTATACATGAAAATTCAGGATTAGTCAATTTGACGCCTGTTCGATAGCTAACGCCTCGATGAGAGTCCAATCTCACTTTGAGTAACCTCCGTGTGGAGCCGACGTACTTCCCAAGATTACATCTAGGGCAATTAAATAAATATACGACTCCTGAGGTCATTAGTGGATCGAGTTTCTCCTTATGTTTAAACAGAGATTTAATACTCATTGGGTTGCAGGGTATTAGCTTTAATTCAATGGCAGGTAAAAATTTCTCGACTAACAACTTCAATTCACGATAGAAATTTAGGTCATGAATAAATGGGACACTTGCATATAATCGTAATTTTGGTACTGTAGGTATTTTAATTTTAGGATGGAAGATATTGTTTAAAAATTTGCTGAGGTGTTTATAAAAAAGTTTGGATGGAAAGCAGTTGTCAGTGAAATATTGGTGGAGATAAGTTATTTCACTGTGAAAAAGATTCCAATTAGACGTTATGTTAAAAGCCCTATGAAAGAGCGTAGACATGGAGTTTAGTTTAAAATTATAAAAGCAGTTACTATAAAAATTTGAGCCCAGGCCGGTAAAAGTTTTCTTTCTAAAAACCGTGGTGTTAAAATGATCATTATGTTTAAAAACTGTTACATCTAAAAATGGCAGCTTATTTTCATTTTCATATTCAATAGTAAAATTAATATTAGGATGTACTTTATTGGCATAATCAAGAAATTTGTCAGCTTGATCTTTATCTCTGAACAGCAAAAAGTATCATCCACGTACCTACTATAAAATAAGGGATGGTAGGCCAAAGGACAATCGTCCAGTATGCGCTCCTCCAGGGAGCACATAAAAATGTTTGCAAAGGTGGGACCCAAAGGGGATCCCATCGCCATACCATCAACCTGAATGTAGGCTTTACCGTTAAAAACAAAGGCTGTGTCCTGCACAGCGAGCTCGAGCAATTTTCTAAAATCCGTGAGGTTAAAATTATTAAAAGTGGCATCTGGGTCAGTAAAAATACGGCTAATAATAATGTCAATGGTTTCTTCTACTGGTACATTAGTAAAAAGAGACTCACATCCATGCTAACCATAAATAAATCTGAATCCTGGGGTAAAATTTTTTCTTTAAAATGTTCTGAATTCTTACAGCTATAGTTATTCGTAGTAAAAGGAGCTAGGAGAGGTACCAGAAATTTAGCAATTTTATAATTAGAAGTAGCATAAGAGGTGAGGATGGGCCTCATTGGTATACCTTCTTTATGAATTTTAGGTAGCCCATACATCACTCCATATGAGGCACCTGTACTATATAATGAAGTGTAAGTAGTTTCACTAATGATATTATAATCTTTAAGATATTTGAAATATCGCAGGTGACAGGAGCACCTGTGAGTCTCGTATGAAGCACCCAAGTTGCAGGTCGAGGCAGGAAACACTCTAGTCGCAGGTGACAGGAGCACCTGTGAGTCTCGTATGAAGCACCCAAGTTGCAGGTCGAGGTAGAAAACACTCTAGTCGCAGGTGACAGGAGCACCTGTGAGTCTCGTATGAAGCACCCAAGTTGCAGGTCGAGGCAGGAAACACTCTAGTCGCAGGTGACAGGAGCACCTGTGAGTCTCGTATGAAGCACCCAAGTTGCAGGTCGAGGTAGGAAACACTCTAGTCGCAGGTGACAGGAGCACCTGTGAGTCTCGTATGAAGCACCCAAGTTGCAGGTCGAGGCAGGAAACACTCGAGTTGCAGGTGACAGGAGCACCTGTGAGTCTCGTATGAAGCACCCAAGTTGCAGGTCGAGGCAGGAAACACTCGAGTCGCAGGGTGACAGGAGCACCTGTGAGTCTCGCATGAAGCACCCACCGAAGTTGCAGGTCGAGGCAGGAAACACTCTAGTCGCAGGTGACAGGAGCACCTGTGAGTCTCATGAAGCACCCAAGTTGCAGGTCGAGGCAGGAAACACTCGAGTCGCAGGTGACAGGAGCACCTGTGAGTCTCATATGAAGCACCCAATTTGCAGGTCGAGGTAGGAAACACTCTAGTCGCAGGTGATAGGAGCACCTGTGAGTCTCGTATGAAGCACCCAAGTTGCAGGTCGAGGCAGGAAACACTGAGTCGCAGGTGACAGGAGCACCTGTGAGTCTCGTATGAAGCACCCAAGTTGCAGGTCGAGGTAGGAAACACTCTAGTCGTGAAGGTGACAGGAGCACCTGTGAGTCTCGTATGAAGCACCCAAGTTGCAGGTCGAGGCAGGAAACACTCGAGTTGCAGGTGACAGGAGCACCTGTGAGTATCGTATGAAGCACCCAAGTTGCAGGTCGAGGCAGGAAACACTCGAGTCGCAGGTGACAGGAGCACCTGTGAGTCTCGTATGAAGCACCCAATTTGCAGGTCGAGGTAGGAAACACTCTAGTCGCAGGTGACAGGAGCACCTGTGAGTCTCGTATGAAGCACCCAAGTTGCAGGTCGAGGCAGGAAACACTCGAGTCGCAGGTGACAGGAGCACCTGTGAGTCTCGTATGAAGCACCCAAGTTGCAGGTCGAGGCAGGAAACACTCTAGTCGCAGGTGACAGGAGCACCTGTGAGTCTCGTATGAAGCACCCAAGTTGCAGGTCGAGGCAGGAAACACTCGAGTCGCAGGTGACAGGAGCACCTGTGAGCCTCGTATGAAGCACCCAAGTTGCAGGTCGAGGTAGGAAACACTCTAGTCGCAGGTGACAGGAGCACCTGTGAGTCTCGTATGAATCACCCAAGTTGCAGGTCGAGGCAGGAAACACTCGAGTCGCAGGTGACAGGAGCACCTGTGAGTCTCGTATGAAGCACCCAAGTTGCAGGTCGAGGTAGGAAACACTCTAGTCGCAGGTGACAGGAGCACCTGTGAGTCTCGTATGAAGCACCCAAGTTGCAGGTCGAGGCAGGAAACACTCGAGTCGCAGGTAACAAAAGGACCTGCGAACAACAGTCCAAAAGGAAGATCCGTAGACGTGGTCCAAAAAGCTTCCAAATAACCGTCAACCAAATTCCAAAAATCAGTCAGCTGCTTAGGGGACAGTATATCAGGGGAGTGCTATGGCCCGAACTAACAAGGGTCGAGCTCCAACGTCCAGACATCGCAAAGGAGGCGTTCGTCAACACTCGTAAAAACAGAAAAACAATCGTTAAAACGATAGTTCGATAATATAAACAAACGGGAATGAGGCGTCAAAACTGTAAACAAATATTGAAAAACACTTTAAACTTAACTTTTAATGTATATATTTATATGTATATGTATATATATATATATGTATATATATATATATATATATATATATATATATATATATATATATATATATATATATATATATATATATATATATATATATATACATAATCGATATGTGTATGTGTATATATACATACACACACATATATGTATATATATATATATATATATATATATATATATATATATATATATATATATATATATATATATATATATATATATATATATATATATATATATACTTATATATATATATATATATATATATATATATATATATATATATATATATATATATATATATATATATATATATATATATATATATATATATAGTATATAAATATATACATGCATATAAATATTTGTGTGTGTGTATATATGTATATATATATATATATATATATATATATATATATATATATATATATATATATATATATATATATATATATATATATATATATATGTATATATATATATATATATGAAAGTATGTAGGTTTGTGCGTGCATCGTATCATGTTTGATTAATAAGCACTTTTCCAAAATAATGTGTTTAAATCATTTGAATGATAACTTTACAAACTATTGGCGATCACACATTTCATGTAGTATTTAGCCATAAACTTAAAAAATTCATATTCTACATAGAAGGTTGAAAAGGACTACATCCACTACACGATTTATCCTTTCATTTTTTGGGCACTGACTTCTGCACCCTTGTTAAGCTAGCTCTTCTTTTTCTTCCTAAGACTTACAATTCACGCAGATCAATCGCCCTCTATCCATCCTGTCCAGTATTATTTTCACCAAGAGAGGCTTCTCTGCATCTCTATATTTCTTTACTTTTCAACAGGCCGCATTCTATTTATGAAACAAATACATCATCGGAATGGCCTGAACCATATTCCTTGTATTCACACCTTGTAGGAAATAATTCCAGAAGATAAAGCGAATTCGATATCAATCAGTTATTTGTTGCTCATTATTTGTAAATACAAAAATGTTAGTGTAAAGTTAATCGCAATACTGTCATAATTGATATTTATATATTTTTTGTTACATGGGTCCTTCGGCTAATGAGTTTTTTTATTATTTACTTTGATTTATATTGCCTTCTGTCGCCAGTTAACACTCGTTAGCAAAGAATAAAGCTTTATTCATAACCACATGATTGAATTCAGCAATATTACTGAAACACTAGTTTCAGCAAAACAAGTAAAATAAAGTGAATGGATTATTTACAGGATCTAAAAGCAGCTCATAATAATGGTCCAATTTCGGACAAACTTCAATGCTATATAGAATGAATGTAAAGGGTTACTATGCTTCTCAGACACTGTATCAGGAATTTACTGCAAGGTCGAATTAAGGCTTCTTGATACCAGTGATGCAGATTCTTCTCCCAGAAAGAGGATGTTGCACAGGCCCAAGGCGTACTTAATTCTGGAAAAACATATTCAGATAACATGTACTTGATAGATAACTTCATAAATGGGATATGCTTTACTAGGATTTCTTAGCCAGTGACTGCTGAAGAGAGGAAAATTTGAACAAGGGAAAATGAGAGTTTCAGTCAAAGGAAAAGAGAACTGGGAGCAATTGTCAATTCAGACTTACCACTAGGTTAGCTAATGCAGTGATCAGCTGCATGAGGTTCCTTGGTCTGTTGAAATAGCAAATTTCTCCTTGGTTTGAACAAAAGAGGGAAACAAAGAATGCTTGGACAGCAGCCACACGTCCTGATGGTGTGACGACTGCGTGGAGAGTCCAGAGCCAAGGCAGTTTCTCTTGTTGCTTGCTTCAAAACTCCACCTACCCATGGGTTGACCTGAAAGGACAACAGACTCGCCAGTACAAAGGTCACAGAAAAGTAAGCTTAAGGTGCAGTCTATCTGAGGTCTGTCCTAGCAAAATTTATCCCTTCTTATATCCCTCTGAACTAAAATTCTCATCCTTTTGATGGTTGGGATCTGTTCAGATCAACTCCTGCCCGCTTGCTTCTTGCTACATCTTATGCCCTCTTACTTTAATAAAGATAAATTTCTTGTATTCGATTAAAGCAAGGACGATAGGTTGAACAGGTAATATTTATAATAGCTTCCCCTCTTAAAAAGGCCTTCACTCCCTTCCGGGCGTGAAGGTCTATACTAAGTCAGCTGTTCACCTCGATTACCTTACTCTTTTCCCCTGAACAGGTTTTGCCCTTACAATGCGACTAGCCAAGGATCTACCTGACTCTAGAATGGGATATGAGCTTTAATCACTTACTTTCTACAGAATCCTAACACTGCTTAAAGGTGCTTACGGATATTTACTTGCAACCTCTGGTGACCGTGATATTCAGTTCTAGACAAATGGTACATTCAATTGTATATTTTATGACATATCCTATTAGAACACTGCTGTAGCATCAATATGAATGACAATGAACTAGCTAAGTTACAATATTCTTACAAGTATACAATTTCTTACATTAGAATGTACAATTATAATCAACACAGTCGTACCTTGGGGTTCTTTAAAATGCCATGCGTGTCATGAGCTCAATGGCTCTATTCACCATAGTTATGATTACTGGCTTAACAAGTCATACTTACTCAGTTGTTGCTATTCTTGACAAGATTTACATCACAAGGTTACTACGACTACTTACGGAATCTGGTCTAGGCTGTTACTAAGGCAGAGATGATACTGGCTACCTCCTCTGGGCAGTGCCAAGATCACCCTGAGATGGAAAGGCACTGTGCCAAGGAGGCATGAGTGCCAGGGTGAGCTTGTGGCACTTGCAACTACTTGGCTCTCTTCTGCCCCTTCTTCTTCTTCCTTGGGTTCCTCTAAGGCCTATCTCTATCAGTCCTAGGAGGTGATGAGGGCACCGACTCTGGGGAAAGGCCAGAAGGGCTAGTGGAAGCGAAGTCAGGGATAACCTCAGAGGCTACTGAAGGACTCCCTACTCCGGCTGCTATGACAACAGGAGCAAGAGCAGTCTCAACCTCTGCGCCCAGGAAGGCCAGTTCCTGGTCTCCCAAAGGTGTAGCAGTTCAATCGACTAGAGGTTCATCCTCTGGGGATGGATTTGGTGAGGAAGAAGTGTCAGGTGCCAGAGGCTCACATGTTGCTAGGCTCAATGCTGTGAAGGTTCCTGGACCCCCGCAGAAGGATCCGTCTCACGATCTGGATCTTGCACAGTGTCCAATTCTAGGGTTGACTCAACGTTCGAGGCAGATGAAGTGTGACACTGCTGAGAGCTTGCAAGTGGCACTGGCAGAGATTGATGGTCAGGCATGCCTGACGAGGGATCTGGAGGTGCAATACCTCGTGGATGGCTTGAGTTGGGCAGAAACAGAGATTCCTGTCCCAGCTGGAGGTTAGAGCCTCTTGGAGGTTCTTGGTTTGGGACGTCTGCTGGATGTTGCTTGTTTGGCAGCCCTCACAATTAGTGGAATGGCCTGTCACCTCGCACGCTCTACAGCAGTGATGCTTCCCGTTACCGTCCTTTCGTGGAGAGGGAGGACCTGGCCTGGAATTGCGTTATGTACCCCTTCCATCAACCACTTCGGCAGGCGGAAGGTATGTCTTCTTGGTTTGGTGGCACTCCAGTCAAAGTGTCTGTGCTTTGGTTTGGTGACCCTACGGTCTAGGCCTCCGTTGAGGAGGTAGCAAAGTGGCGTTGGGGAAAGGCTTCCCCAGAGGAGGTCCTGACCCAACAGGAATTCCACTCTGGGCCTGATTCCATTCATTATACCGAGGCGGTGAGGTAGCATGCCCCAGGGTGTCGTGACCTGGAGCTCGACTGTGGGAATGGGTTTGGTGTGGCCCTCTACACATTTCATCTCCCACCCAGTTTGTTCATCAACCGTGGCACTGGCTGGCACTTGGGGCCTGTCAATCAGGCTGACGGCTGCAGTGTCTACCGTAACCAGTAGGGCCACTGGCAGGCTAGAGTCATTAAGAGGTGCTACCGAGATGAACTGGGTATCCAACCTCTCGGGGTGAAGTATCTTCTGCAGCCTGGCCGCAGAGAACGAGGTGCTTATTAAGTTGACGGACTTGGTGGCTGGGACATGATTTGGGCAGGCTGGATGTCCATCACTACAGTGGCCAGCAGCACCACAGGATCGACAAGGGCCCTTTGTGGGGGCTCGGTTACCTGTGGTGACTGTTGGCGGTGAGGACTGAGTGGAAGTAGAGGGAGAGGAGTTCTGATAATTAGTAGGAGGCGGCTTATGGGTGCCCAACTTGTAGTGGCAATCAGATTCAGTGTGCCCCACCTTTTTACAGTGGGTGCATGTAGGCTTGTTAGGTAGTCTGTTCTTCAGGCGAGTCAAGCCTGGGGGGTACCTGGGTGGCACTATGCACTTTTGAGATGTGCTGTGGGACTGGTTGTAGATTTTCCAGGAATCCGTCATATGGCAGGCTTCCATAAGTGTTGTGGGCTGTTTATCATTGAGATATACGGCAAGGGACCCAGGGACACATTGGAAAGATCCTCCAGCATAGTCTGATTGAATAAGTCCTCAAATGTAGTGCATGACAAGGAGTGGAATCAGCGTGTACTGGACTGGGACTTGTGACAGGCCCAAACGGTTCAGGACCAACCAACTTCCTTAGCAAGACCTTGGAACCGCCATCTCCATCTCTCCTCGGTCATTTTGTAGGCTTTTGTTATGACCCTACGAACTTCGAACATGTTGCCTCTTTGACTCTTCTCCAGTGAGCGGAGGGCTGCCTTAGCTTTACCTTCCATGTGCTTGGCAAGCACTAAGGCCCTCTTTGTCTCCGTGATGTTGTAATTTTCAAAGTGAGACTCTATTCCCTCCAACCATGCATCTGACTCTTCCTCAGTCCACTTGGGGACTAGGGAATTAATGCTTGAGATTGGAGCATTTGGTGCAGCAGTTGTGGGGTTGGAGGTTTGTTGAGTAGCCATAGCTTCAGCACTTTCCTTTCTTGCCTTCTCCAGCTCAAGCTCCTTCTCCTTGAGAGCTAGCTCGCTTTCCCTGAGGGCTAATTCATGCTGTCTTTTCTTTTCTTCTCTTGCATCTTCATACTCCCTCTGTTCTGCTCTTTCTTCCCTCTCTTGCTTGGCCAAGTCATCCAGCTATTCTTTCACCCACTTGGTGAGTTCTTGTCCCATGGGACCTGTCTCCTTCTACAGATCCACGAAGGTTCTATAATGTTCTGTTGCCATGGTTCTGGTAGGTTAGGATGGGTCAGATTGTCTGCTTGCGATGACTGGAATTACTTGTGAATTAGGGAAGTGTCCCTTAGATTTGAGTGACACTCCAGTGGTGAGGTACCTTTTCAATAAGGTGGCACTATGGCTGAGTGTGCTGTGCAAAGGTCACACTTATGGCCCTCTGTATCTCGGGGTACAGGTGTAGCTTAGTTACACAGGACCTTTTATCTTTGATGGCACTCTGGTGCTGGTGCATTCCTAGGAATCAACACTCTTGGAGTACAACTAATTGCACTAAGGGGAAATGCACTCTGCCTTTTCCCATGGTAAGTCCCGTGAATCTCAGTTAGAATCATTCCGTGGCCTCAAAGCAGCCAAGTTGACCTCTGGTCCAGATCAAAACCATATCATATACATATATATATATATATATATATATATATATATATATATATATATATATATATATATATATATATATATATATATATATATATATATATATATATATATATATATATATATATATATATACATATCTATATATATATATATATATATATATATATATATATATATATATATATATATATATATATATATATATATATATATACATAGTCTTATGCTGTGGTTTTCATAATGCAGTAATCTCCCTGTGTGTATGTGTGAGTTGTTGTATAACTGTGATTTTGTGTTCAGATACACGTATGCCGTAAAAGAGTTAGCGTAAAGTTAGTGGTTAAACACTATATGATTTGAGAGGATGACGTATGCGTTGAACTGAGAGAGACTGAGAGCCTTGTTCATTGTATAGGGACTCAATTTGTTTAGTCACTATTCAAAACTTGCTGAGATTAACACCTTCTCATATGACTAAATCCATTAACGTACAAGGCGTTATGGGGCCCGGTCAAAACAGAGGGATGGGAAATTCCATTACGAAAGTTGCCGAACGTCACTGAGGAATGTTATGTGAAGCGATGTTTTCCATTCTTATTATAATAACTAGAGATTCTCTTGTTCTGAAACTATGTAATGATAAATATTAGTGTTAACTGTAATTCCACTTTGTCTCTAATTATCATTTTAAAGAGTTTTAAAATAAACATCGTCTGGGACCTGTTCCCGCACCCATAGGCTGTGCCCTGCTGCGTCTAAGATGCCTTACAAGGGGCCGACATTCAGAGACCAAAGGCGTTGTTGAAGGGAGATGCGCGCTCTCTCTCTCTCTCTCTCTCGCTCTCGGGATTACGAATGTCCTGTTTTAACGTAATTGATATTTAGATAGACGATGGTCACTCATATCCTTTACCTGTTTAATTCCTTAGTAAATGTGTCTGAGTTATCTGAACAGTGTATTTTATTATGTGTGTGTGTAACGGCGCCTGATTAAAAACACGAAGCAATTTGGTACCAAGGTATTGTAATATAATTATTGGGTTTCAGTGCACTGAAAATAATATCTGCAGTGGTTATATGTAAAGATACCTTTTCACTTTTTTAATATTTTTTTGTGTTATATGTTTTATGCTTTATCTTTTGAAGAATTTTTCTTTTATGAATATATGTGATGTATTTCCTATTGCCTTAATTTTTGCTTTACATTTTTTGATATTTAATCTTTTGCAGAGTATATTTCTGTGTCTTTTGTATCCACATTTTTACATGATTGATTTATTTGCCTTATTTTGTTTAACACTTGGGAATTGTAATCTTGTTAACAATTTAAATTCTTCTTTAATAATTTTTGATTAATTGATAAATTAGTTTCTGATTTAATTTTGACTGATGATTAATTCAGATTTAATCCAATTTTTCAAGTAATAATAAGTTTCCCTGAGACTGTTAATGTCATGTATAATCTTTGAATTTAGAAATAAATTTTTGTATTTAAAATATATCAGAGTTTCATTCATTGACCCACCAGTAATTTTGATTTGAATTAGAGATAGAGTGGTAAGTGAGATGTTTTGCTTCAAGTAATTGAAGTGAGCTCGAACCAGGAAATGAAATAAATGGAAATATTTGAACTTTATAATGTTAATGGAGTGATGCCCTTAGATTTTACCTCACACCTGTTTAACGAACTTAATCTGCTTTCTTTCATGATTGATAAGTTTTATAAGGGATCACTGTTGCCTTTAGAGAAATCAGTCGTCTTGTATGTGTGATGAGGGTTCAGGTGTCTGGCTTTTGTGAGGTAACTATAATTGTTGAATAAATGGTAAGTTTGGTAATCAAATATCAAGCACTTAGATACCAGGTTTGATTTAAAGAACAGACTCCAGGACAAGCACTTAGACATCAGGTTTGAGTTGAAGAACAGACACTGGACACCTCGTCACTATATATATATATATATATATATATATATATATATATATATATATATATATATATATATATATATATATATATATATACATATATATATATATATATATATATATATATATATATAAGAATGGAAGAATGGTGTGATTATTAAAGTTCCAAAGAAAGGAGATCTGAGTAGGTATGGTAATTGGAGGGGAATCACTTTGTCACCTATAGCCTTGAAAATTTTCTGTAGAGTAATGTTGAATAGGTTGGAGCCAGTGGTTGATGGTATTCTGAAGGACGAACAAGCTGGTTTTAGAAAGAGGAAGGGTTGCAGTGATCAGATCTTCATAGTTAGGAATTTAATGCAGCAAGTAAATGAAATGAAAACTCCGTTGGGTCTTTGTTTTGTTGATTTAGAAAAGGCCTTTGGTAGTATTTCGAGAAGGACTATGGGAAAAATCAAGAGGTATTATGGAATACCGGAAAATTTTGTGACGGTTATCATGAACATTCATGAGGGCACATCTTGTAAAGTGATGGTTGATGGGTGTTTGAGTGATCCATTTGAAGTCAAGTCTGGTGTGATTCAGGGTGGCATTCTGTCTCCTCTGTTGTTTGTATTGGTCGTGGATTGCGTTGTGAGAAGGGTTAAAAGAGAAATGGATGCCGGTATACTCTGGTGAGAAAATGTGAAGCTTCTTGACTTGGATTATGCTGGTGATATGGTTTTGATCTGCGAGGGACCAGAATGATGCAGAGTATGTTGGATTATCTAGTGAGTGAAGGTCAAAAGGTTGGTTTAGTTATTAATAGTGAAAAAACTTAAATCATGAATATGAATATTAAAGATGCACAGGATTGTTTAATTGAAGGTTTGGTTGTAAAGCAAGTGGATAAGCTTAAATAGTTAGTTAGTTGTTTAGAAAAGGATGGTTCTCTGAGCACAGAATTTATGGAAAGATTAAACAAAGGCTCATCAGGTAATGGGAATGTTTAAAAATATTTGGAGTAATATCAATTTTTCTGTGCATATAAAAATCAAAATTTATAAGGTAATGGTTAGGAGTATTTTGATTTATGGGCATGAATCATGGTACAGTATAGGGACTTCTGATAATAAATTCTTAGCATCTGAAAATAAGGCGCTCAGAAGAATATTAGGAATTAATTGGAGGGATAGTATATCAAATAACAGAATTAAAGAAGTAACGGGGATGCAGCCGGTTGATGAGTATGTTAGATTCCCAAGCTAGAAGTGGCTAGGTCTGGGAATAGTACGAGATACACCAGGGTGGGTTGCCCTTGGTAGAAGAGGTAGAGGTAGGTCAAAGGAGACGTGGTTAAGGACAATGAGGCGGGAAGCAGGAGACGAGTGTTGGGGAGGTCTTGAAGAGTTAGCCCAGGACAGAATGTGGTGGCGTGAGTTCATCGAGGCCCTATGCATTTCGTGGGTGCCACAGGAAATGATTGATTGACTGATATATATATATATATATATATATATATATATATATATATATATATATATATATATATATATATATAATATATATATATATATATATAATATATATAATATATATATATATATATATATATATATATATATATATATATATATATATATATATATATATATATATATAATGTGCCTGATAATGTGCCCGAGTATTGGTATCGGTGGTATTGGCTAGTTTTTGTGGTATCGGTATTGGTGAATTTCTGGCCGATACCAGCCGATACTTTTGTCATCAGTATAGGAATTTAAAATCCTCCTAGGCTTCGTAAAATGTATATATTAACAAAGCCCACCAAACAAATTTTATACAGGCTTATCATTGAATATAGGTTCATTGTTTATCTTTTGAAAACAGATGGTATCTTAATACCTTACAATGTAATTAACAATTTACTATTGTAATTCTAATTATAATTAACTATGGTTATGTTTACCTCTACCAGCAATGAGTCATTGCCATTCTGTTGGAGTTGAGTACTATTTTAACATGTGCAGTACAGGTATGGTATAATTGAATGGTGCAATGAGTTACTGTACTGCTACTGCTGTAGCTTGGAATTAGACACGTGCAATACAGGTCTAGTCTAAGTTGAAGTTGGGAGGAACGGGCTTGCTGCACGGGCATACCCCAGTCCTCACTCAGACTGCTTACTGGTTCTTTGTTATGCAGTGAGCACACAATATTTTCTCACTTGAACAGAAATGGCCAGCATTCACCAGTTTCATCATAAAAGCAGTGTCTGGACTTTTTATGGGCGTGTTACTGATGATGTGACAAAAGTTAAATGTAAATTGTGTAAAAAGAAGATCTCAAGAGGGGGAAAAGATGAAAAATCACACAACACCACGAACATGATAAAACACTTAAATTCACGCCACAAAGAAGAATATGAAGCAGAGGAAAAATGCATTATGGAAGAGAAACTCCAACTCCAATAGAAGAGAAAGAAAGAAGGTCCATTTTCACCACTTCCCTTCAAGTTGGCAAAAGAAGGAAGTCAGGGAACCAGTTCATCTAACACACAGGTATGTCTTTTATCTACTCCCTTTGCACTTTAGCACAACCATGCATAAACCTTCAATATATCAGTGTCCACTTTTAGTATAAAAATTTTCTGTACCTTGTTATTATGTAGTTTATAGAAAAATTTAATTTTCATCCTTAGGTTTGGGTGTCAGTGAAAGCATTGAAAGCAGCAGCAGTAGAACACAGGATGCGCAGATGGCATTAGCGGAAACCTTCGAACGCAGTTCACTACTGTATTGGTGAGATGATAGCTGTTGATAATCAGCCATTTTCTATGTAGAAGATATAGGATTTACAAGACTCCTCAAATTGTACAGAGAAAGTTGTCCCTGATATCTATTCTGCAGTTATGACTCAGGTAAAAGATTCAGTTAATGAAGCTGCTTATATCAGTTTTACAACGGATATTTGGACTAACATCTCAAATGAATCTTTCGTTAGTCTAACTGGCCACTGCTTAACTGGGGATTTTTTAAAGAAAACTGTAGTTCTTAGGGTGATGCCATTTTTAGATTCACACACTGCAATTCATATTTTACTAATATGATTAATGAAGTAGTTCAGGATTTTGACATCCCATATTATAAAATTCATCTTTTTACCAGAGATAATGGAGCAAATATAGTGAAAGGAGTTGAATGTACAGAATATGATGGTCTTTCTTGTTTTTTGCACACTCCTCAGCTCGTCATAAATGACTGTATATTTGAACAAAGAGTTACAAAAGATATAATTGCAAACTGTAAAAAGATTGTAGCCCATTTTGGTCACTCTCCTTTAGCTTGCAGTAAGCTATGTGATCTACAGCGACAGAATAATCTTCCACATCACAAATTAATCCAAAATGTCTCTACTAGGTGGAATAGCACTTATTTAATGATAGACTGTATCTATGAGCAAAAGAAGGCAATAGCAATGTACTGCACAGATTCTCCTAGCCTTCCTTCACTTGATGGTCACTCATGGAATCTCATCTCAAAATTGTCATCATTACTAAATATTTTTCACAAGACAACTGTACAGCTCAGTGAGAGGGAATGCCTTGTGTCAGAAGTAATTTCCCAAACTGAGTTCTTTAAACAATTCATCAGCAAGGCTTCTACTGACCCCAAGTTCTCAGGTCTAGCTACTACACTTAATGCTCTTAAACTGTCAATAGAAACTAGATTTAAAAAATATTTTGATGATTATTATGTTATCCTTAGCACTGTCTCAGATCCAAGATATAAGATGCTTTTTTTATAAAGATGCTGATGAATCTGCCAAAGCAAATATAGCAAATATTGAGAGAGAGTTGAGTACTTTTGCTGAGAAAGTAAGGCTGAGAAAGGAAATGGGAGAGTAAGATAAGTTAGTTGCTTCAAATAGTGGCAGTAGTAATGATAATATAGAATTACTAGAGTCTGAAGATCTAGATGGTGGCTTGCAAGAACCTGATTATATGACTGATTACTTCAATTTTGAGAAATGCTATGAACAAACGCTATGTTAGAGTAACGAAGGCAATACTGAATCTAGAACTAGTTTCTCGAAATCACCAAAACCCAAGAAAACTTCAAGTACTTCCATACAGTTACTTAAAACTGAAATTGACAGATACTTAGCTATGCAGAAACTTCCTGTGGATGGTAAGCCTTTGGATTGGCGGGAAGATAATAAACATGTCTTCTCAGTACTAAGTGATCTAGCAAGTAAATATGTCTGCTCGTCCATCTTCTGTTGAGAGTGAGCGCATTTTTAGTATCAGAGGCAACATTTTCTCACTCCTTAGAAACAGGATTACATCAAACAATGGAGAAATGTTAATGTTTCTTAACTACAATTTGAGGGTACTAAACTTTGATTACAAAAAATTATAAATCTAGTGTGCTTTTTTTTTTTTTAATACAATTTCCAAAGTAGCTGCCTAGCTGGCACACTATTAATTTTCTGTAAACAGGCGTACATCAAACATTGGAGAAATGTTAATGTTTCTTAACTACTACTTGAGGGTACTAAACTTTGATTATAAAAAATCTTAAATATAGAGTTCTTTTCTTTTTCTCAAATACAATTTGCAAAGTACTACTTTTCATTTCTGAGATAATTATATTGAATATTACCTTTAATAAAATTATAATTTTAACTTAGTTCAGATGGTCCAAGTCCAGTATGAGTTGGGATTAAAATTAAATACTAAATAGTTATACTTTATGTTCTTTTTCAATAATACTTATGCCTTTGAAATTGTTTATATAACCCTATTATATGACCTTTCAACTTTTGAACCTTTAATATACAATAACCAGAGAACAAGAATGATTTTAGTAACAATGTATATTCTCCTAAATAACAGTAATATGGAGGTAACAGGTATCGGTATCGGCCAAAAATTTGGTATCGGTGCATCCCTAAATTTGAAATTATATACATATATATATATATATATATATATATATATATATATATATATATATATATATATATATAAGTATTTACTGAATTTTTCCACTTTGTGGACACGCTTATCACTACAAAGACTGAGATACAAGTGGATCTAAATCTAAAGCTTTTTAGTGACAAACGTAACCAAAGTGTGAAGGATTCGGGAAGTTAACTTGGTATTTTCGCTTTTACAATTGCATTCATATCTGGTAAAAGTATATATATATATATATATATATATATATATATATATATATATATATATATATATATATATATATATATATATATATATATATATATATATAATGGAGGCATATATTTCAATCGAACCTAATTCGACCATGATTTGATACTACGCTTGAAAAAGTGATAAGAATTGATATTGTTTTTATTGCACATTTTCGTTTTAAAATTTATGATTTGACCTTAGATATCTAAACAAGCGAACGTACTTGGCACTCCGTCGTTTCTTGTTAGAACTTTCTTGTGGCTTCAGATGATCGTCAAATCACATACATATCTGTGATCTTTTAGTATATAAATAAATAAATAAATATATATATATATATATATATATATATATATATATATATATATATATATATATATATATATATATGTATATATATATGTATATATGTGTGTGTGTACATACATACGTACATACATACACACACACACATACACACACACACACACACACACACACACACACACACACACACACATATATATATATATATATATATATATATATATATATATATATATATATATATATATATATATATATAACCTAATTTAAACAGGAAATTGCTCGACAGTCACAAGCAATTCTTATCCCTCATTGGGCCAAGATATTTAGCGTATAGGATCGAATTATGGTCTGGATAGATATAATGATTAATTATGCCTCAATTCTGAGGTAAATTATCATGGGACATATACAGTGCTGGAAAGATATCATGCGGTATATCAATGACTCACTGTCCATGTTAGATGTATGTGGGTACTCACACACACACACACACACACACACATATATATATATATATATATATATATATATATATATATATATATATATATATATATATATACACACACACACACATATATATATGTATATATATATATATATATATATATATATATATATATATATATATATATATATATATATATATATATATATATATATATATATATATATATATATATTAACTTAATAATTTACAAATAAAATTCATTTTTAATCCAGAAACAAAACGACAACACCTTCATTTAGGAAATGGAAGGACATGGAAAGGAAAAGTAATTAATATCTTTTATAACAATTAAGGCAACAGGTTGAAATAATTATTACAATCAATTTTTCATTAGCCATAATTTCTTGGTACAAGAGGTAGTTAAAACAGAGATATAATTAATTTTGTTAATTACATGCAATGATGTATGTTTGATATACAGTGGTTCTGTATAAAACAGCAAACGTAAGTTATGCGATATTAATATTACCTAACGTATAATGTGAAATCTGTTCCCTTTGGAGATGAGTGGGACCTCGAGTGACATCTGGTTGTCCTACGAAAGTTGGTGCACTTAATGGTGGAATCCAAGAAAGCGGCTGCGGTCTTAATTTCTGGTTAATTAATGACCGAAAAACGATTAAAAATGAAACTTTTCAGCTTTGCATGTTTGTAATCTTAAAAAAAGAATGTATGATCGTATTACTTCTAAATATTGGAGTTTACCCATTCAGATGAATATTTTTATGATTAATTATGGTCTTTTTTCATAACTTTCTTTTAGAGTGACTTATATCTTTGTGAATCAGGGTGTTCTGTGAAAAATAAAAAGTAAATAACTTCAAAAATAATTCCCAAACAATAACTATAAAACATATGCAAAGTTGTATGTAATTACAACTCTACTAAATTAGGCAAAACACTGAACAGTTCAAAAGGGCACATAAAAATACAAATAAGATTTCGCGGGACTAAAATTAACATACAAAAATGCATTGGAAGACATTTCATCGGTTTCTGCTTTTTGGTCTGAGCACTGAAGAAATAAACCGGAATTCTGTGTTTTCATTTTAAATCGTTATCCATTACTCTCTAATGAGTTTACTGCCACTTCCTCGTTTTTCTGCTTATCTGGTTTCAACAGCTTTACCAATAGTCTGGCTGTTCGTTTATAACGTCACTTTAGCATATACAAGGTGTGTTAAAAAAGTATCCAGCCTTTATTCATAAAAAATACTCGTAATCAGATGCAACAATCTTACACTAATCTCCTTCAAAGTAATCCCCTTAGGATGCCACAAACTTCTCCCAACGGTTCTGCCAATGTCGGAAGCGGTGCTGGAACGCCTCTTTTGAGAAGGCGCGCAGCTGGTCCGTTGCATTCTGCTTGATGTCTTCTCTGGACTGAAATCTTCTCACTTTTTGTAGAAAAAAAAACTCTAGGGGATTTCCATGCCTTATTTGACTCGATAAATTACTTTAGAATGTGTGTAAAAGTTTCGTTTCTCTCTCTCTCTCTCTCTCTCTCTCTCTCTCTCTCTCTCTCTCTCTCTCTCTCTCTCTCTCTCTCTCTCTCGGGCGGGTGCGTTATCGTGATGAAGTTTAATTCCAAACGCAGTCATATACTAGTCCAAAAATAAATGGAGATACGAAACAATAAAAAGCCTGAAATATGCACACACTGAGCAACAGCCCAGGGTAGCTTCATCCTTACTTGTTATAATATTAAAAGCAACAACAACAATCAACGCTAAAAACTAAACATTTTCTGAAAATTTAAAATTCTACTGATTTATTCCTAATATTATCAAGAAAAGAATAAGGGAATTGGTGAAATGGAATAGCTATTAAGATAACATCACCTCCGTCAGAAAATTGCTTTCATTCTCGGAAACCCATTAGCTTCATTCTCGTTACATAAGTAAAATATAATATCTAAAATACTTCCTTTGAAAGCTGCCACCTGAGGAAAACAAAACTTTGAACGACGGAAAGTGCATTCTGTGATGCCTTCTTCACAGGAGTATAAATGACTCAACCAAGATTTCGCCGAAGCCACATAAAAATTCTTGGAAATCTTTTGGACCAGCATTTCTTTATCTCTCTCTCTCTCTCTCTCTCTCTCTCTCTCTCTCTCTCTCTCTCTCTCTCTCTCTCTCTCTCTCTCTGTATGAGGAGCATGCAGAGAAACGTACTTGAACCTGTTAAAGCAAAGCATTTGAATACAAAGGTACCGTTTCCAATGGCAGGAGGGCACTTAGTTTAAGGTTGTGGCTCCCTTAAAGAGAGAAAATATCATAATGGTGGCTGAGCATTTCTACTGAGGTCAAGAATAATCACAATTTTCAATCCTGCAGGATTCCTGGAAAAACCGAGGAAAAGTATGATATAAATTCTTGATATACTGGAGTGCATATGGATTTGGCAGATCAAAGAAGAAATGCATGATAACTGATTGCTTGAAGAAAACAAGCTGAATATTTTGGCTCTATGTGAGACGAAAAACCCAGACGTTGGAAGACCAGGAAGAAAGTGCGTGAATATAACTATGGAAGCTGAGAAAAGCACAATTTGGGGAAGGGTAGTGACTGTAGGGAAGACATTGAGAATTGTCAGTGATTGTTTTAGAAAAGATGAATGTGTTAGGAGAAAATGTCGCGATGGGGAGTGCACATGATTCAAGAAGGAAAATAAACCTTCTCAATTTTCTTCTCAGCTTTCTCCATAGTTGGGGGTCTCTTTTCTTAATAAGTCTTTTCAGGTGTTTCTAACACTCACTGAACTGCTGATAAGAAGGTCTCATTTCTTGACCTCAGACAAAATTCTAGAATGATGCTGATGGTATAAATGAAATAATACAGTATGCAACTGTTGCATACAGAATATCTATAAATGACAATAAGCCAGATCTTATGGAAAAAGAGGAAAATACTTTATAATGTAGAAAAATTGTCTGATGGTTTATTAGTTATTTCATATTGTTGGTTTCCAAACTAAATCAAATTAAGACTTTTCAAAGTTGTTGAAGCCGGAAATGGAATACTTCTAGTTCATTGTAAAATATGGTAATCGCAAACTGAAAAGATGAGTCTTGCTAAAGGTATCAGTTCAATTACACAGACAGAATATCAGTGTAGTGCAGCCTTCAGCTATCATTATTGTGGCACTTTTAGCTTTACACACACACACACAAATATATATATATATATATATATATATATATATATATATATATATATATATATATATATATATATATATATATATATATGAAAAACTTATAGGTCACAAGCATTTTATGAATTACAATACACACTAAATGTTTGATTAATAAGTGTGGCTATAGGCATTCTAAAGAACCTTGAGAGGATGATTAGCTGCTGTCTGGCGCATTTCCTAATTAGTAAAACTGTATATGTCAGGTATTCTCAAGATGTGGGACCTTCCATGCCTCACAACAAGACTTTGTGAGTGAGTTCACTGGAAATGTCCAGGTTCTGGTTAATTAGTTTGTAGGTGCATATCTCTTGTGCAGAGTCCCAGGGTGTGAAGGGATTAGTTGACCATTGCTGTTTGGAATAGGAATCATGGTAGATTTCCCAAACTGTACATTGTTTCTTTCATTTAAAATATTTCTCATTTGTGTCAAGCATTTATTACATTGTGTGTAGTTTATAAGTAACATGGGAGGAATTCCCATATCTTTATTTTTATGCACGTTATTTAACAAAGGTTTTATTTGATGTCTTTAGATGTTTCGCTGAGGAAGAGGTGAAAATGTACTCATTGGGATTATATTGAACTTTGACTTATTTTGACCTATTTTGGGATAACGATGTAGAAATAATAATTACTTAGATATGATGGACTTCCATATGTCTGATCGGTTGGTGAACATTATCATCCCACTTTATTTCATCTCTTGTTTCTTGCAATCCAGTTATGTTAGATTTCTGTCAAATAAATTATTTTGGGTAAAGCTCGTTTTGCTGTAGACCTGAGAGAGAGAGAGAGAGAGAGAGAGAGAGAGAGAATGCGGATGTGTAGGTACAGATGTGCATTACCTGTAGCTACCAATAGATGGGACTTCTCGACTTTGTAGAAAAAGGTAAGCAATGAAATTTTCTCTTGACTGGGTAACAGATATATTTGGTAGCAGCGGGAACTACACTTGGGTATTATAGTGTATGGATACACTCCAAAGAGACTGATCTTACAAGGAAATCAAGATTGTTAAGAATTAAGGTGTACTCTCTTTGCTGACTGAAGGAGTTTCTGCAGTCGAGACGAGCGTGCACTGTTCATCGACTCAGTGTGTTGTGAATTTGTGTCCTGAGTGTGGAGCGGGAGTGACTGAAACGTCGGAAAGTGTTATCTTTCAGGTTAGCTACATGTTTTGCTGCCATTATAGTGATAAGGGGTTACGTGAGTGTTACTATGGTTTTTTACTCTTGTTAGTTACTTGTAATGGGGACTAATTAAGGGAGAGTTATGTTGCGCTGTGGTTACGTCAGCAAGACTTGGGTGGGCTTTCATTAGTGAGCAGTGACAATTCTGTGGTGTCCTTGAAACCGCATGTTCATTTTAGTCCAGGGCTGGCTGGCTGTCACCCCATTCTCTCTGTGAGCCCATTTTCTTTGTATGGGTGGACTGAAGTATTTCAAGTATTCAGGAGAATATCTGGTTATCGTTTGCATTTGATGTTTAGAATTTTTTGTTTCTTAATTGTTTGCATCTGCAGTTAGGGTTACTTCACTGTTTGCATTTGGCGTTTAGAATTTGATTAAATGGTTTGCACTTGCATTAGTGTTGGGAGTTTGCTGAAATTTTACCTTTTTTTTTCTCCTTTCTTTTTCTACCTTTGGGGAGTTATATGAAGTTGAGATCTGGTCGGGTACTTGGAACTTGGAGGATGATCTGTTCAGATACTATGACGGGGGCTAATGAAGATAAGGATAAGGTGACAATGTTGCACAAATTTACACCCGTAAACGCAGGAATTCGGCCTTTTCCAGGGCTGGTTGATGACGTTCTTCTAGTCCCCCTCGAAATTTTTATAGAGGGGGTGTCAAATTTTTTAGTCGCCAGTAAAATAATAGATGGGGTTGAAGCTTTCAATGAAGCAAAAGGCTTCCTTAGTTTAGATAAAGGGGATATCAGACAGCATTGCCAGAGTCATCACTTTTTGAAGTGTAGGACCTAGGACGGTCTTAAGGATTTTTTGAGAGTGTCATATGGAACAGCTGGAGCCGATGATGCAGTTAGAGACCCCAGATCTCTTTTCAAGGCCCATAAAGGTCATGATTCGCTGGTCACATTTAGTGCCAGATGTTTTGATGCTGCAAGGGATTTTTCAAAGAAGTTGAGAAATTCTGGTTGGGTAAATGGAGGCTCTATTACAATAGGGAATCTTGACAAACTACTGCAATATGTGTGGATCCTGAATGACGCCCCTGATGCTATCATAAGTAGTTTTGACAAGGAGATAGAAAGAGGGGTGGATGAAATTTACTGTTCTCTCAAATTCATAAGCACATGTCGAAATGCCTGCAGTAGATGGCTCCTTTTTGGACAGGATGCCAAAATCTTCTGGGGCTATTCTGAAGCATCATACACAGAGTAATTCTGATTCCACAATTATGAGGTTATGTGCTAAGACAGAAGGTGATAAGACTTCTACAAGCTCAGGATCCCAAGGGAGTTGTTATAATTGTAATAGGCAGGGCCATACTAAGAAGTTTTCTAGGATGAAATATTGTGGCGCTTGCAAGTCTGCATATCATGGTTGGCTGTTTTGAATGCTTAAACAGAATGAGTCTAGAAACACGCCTCAGAGAGCTGGTCTGGCAGGTAAGAGAACTCCTCGAGGGTTTTTTTCGGGAGCCTCTAGGGGCTGACAAAATTTTTGGTGGACTGAGCAGCAGAAAGGGAAAGAGATTAAAGGGGTTGTTTCTTGTGATGCAGGACTTCTGGGTGACCCCTCATAGCTGAAGGCAGTGGTGAAAGCGTCTGTGTATGGGGTTGATGGTTGATGTGAATATCTTTATAGATACAGGTGCCTCTATTAATTTGATGAAATATAAGTTGTTCCGATCAATGTTTTCCGATCGTTCTTTGAGGCCTGCTAAAGAGACAGTATGTGATGTTCAAGCAAATAGGTTACGGGTTTTGGGTGACGTAGATGTGTATTAATCTCTTGGTGGTAGAACTTTTACAGAACCATTTTTGGTTATATGAGGGGCTACTTTGGGGAATACATTGTTACTGGGTCATCCAGCGTGTCTGAGACACAAAATCTCGGTTCATACAGGAGTGTGAGGTATAACTGTTGGAGTACCTGGTGTTTTTGTACCTTACGAGGGAATGGATATAAGTAGAGTGGATGATGCTAATGGATTGGGTGTACATGAGAATTTGTGGGTGGATTCTGAACATGTTTCTGTGGGTAGAAGTGTTATAAAGGGGTTTTGTCAGATGATGTGTTTCTTGGTCCTGGTATGGTTTTTATGGTGAAAGTTCAAGTGAAAGGTGTGCATAAACCCAGACAGGTGTGTGTGGGTGAGTGTAGCGAAAAGCTGAAGGGGGGTAGCATGTATGGTTTCTCGAAGCAATGTATCGAGTACAGGGGATACTTGGTGATGAAGACAATTCAGTTGCTACTGTAGGGGACATGTGTGAATTTCCAGAAGCAGATTTACAGGCTAGGAGGCAGGTTTTTAAGGATCATTTAGCGAATGCTGATTTTTAAAGAATTTATTGAGGGTGTGGACAATGTTCTGGCTGAGTTTGTGGACATAGTCGCACGTAATGGATTAAAAAAGGTGTTAGAACACAAGGTTCATTTAGAGGATAAGAGTAAGCCTATTTTTGTCCCTTCATATAGGATTCCTTTTAAGATTAGAGAACAGGTAGAGCAAGAAGTTAATAAGTGGGAGGAGGAAGGCATTGTTAGGCCCAGTTCCTCGCCTTTTAATTTTCCGTTGTTAGCAGTGCCTAAGAAGGATGGTTCAGTTCAGGTTCGTGTGGATTTTATCAAGTTGAACGAGAAAACCATTCCTGATCGTTACCCTGTGGCGTGTTTGCCAGATTCATTTGTTGAGATTGGGGCAAGAATATTTATTCTTCAATTGATCTGATGCAAGGGTACTTGCAAGTACCGCTTAGCGAGGAGAGTCACAAGTATATGCCGTTTTCTTTGCCGAAGGGGCATTATGAGTTCACGCGGATGCCGTTTGGTTTATCAGGTAGTCCTATGACATATACTAGGCTTGTGAATACAGTTTTGCATGGCTTGTTAGGGAAATCCATATTCTTCTACATGGATAACATCTTAGTTGAGACTGATTCTGTAGAGGAACATTTAGAGGTTCTCAGGGAAGTTTTTAGGAGGCTTAGTTAGCAGGTTTGAAGATAAAATTAGCTAAGCATAATTTTCTGAAGAAGCAGATAGTCTATTTGGGTCATGTCATTTCTAAAGAAGGTGATAGAGTGAATGAGGATAAAGTTAGGGCAATTGTAGATTTTCCTACTCCCAAGAATAAGAAACAGATTCAGTCTTTCTTGGGCATGGCTGGATTTTTTTGTAGATTCGTAAAAGGTTTTTCTACTTTAGCATCTCCTTTGACAGATGTCCTGAGGGAGATGTACAGTTTGTATGGGGTGATGGATAGCAATCAGCCTTTCAGAATATTAAGCATGCTTTAGTTAATCTCCCGGTGTCAAAGTTTCCTGATTTTGAGTGTTCTTTCACTTTGGTGACAGATGCCAGTCACGATGATATAGGGACCTGCCTTATGCAGAAGTTCGATGGAAGACTCCATCCGATTGCATTTTACAGTTGGAAGTTTAAGAGATGGGGTAGTAATGAACGGCAATGGTCAGTAGTGGACAAGGAGGCCTTTGCCGTAGTATCTAGTTTGGTTCATTTCAAGATGTTATTGATGGGCAATCAAGTAGAGGTTCTTACAGATCATAAGCCATTGTTGGATCTGTTCAATAAGCCGGATCTTTCCCCTAAAAGAGCTAGGTGGCATTTGACAATCAGGGATGTTGATGCCAAGCCTAGGTATATAGAGGGTGGACATAATGTTGTAGCAGACTCCCTTAGTAGAAGTTTTTCTGATTTGGATGGTTCTCATGTATGTTATGTATCTGGAGATTGTGTAGACTGGGATATTAGTTTAGTAGGATGAAGATGAGATTTTGGCAGACGTAAAAGAGTTTCTTAGAGATTTAGTTAGGAAGGGTTATAAGCTGCAACATCTTCTAAAAACATAACAGATGCCTCACACATCTCGAACTGTCGGCCTAGCCGCTCATGTCTCCTCGCTGCTGGGTGAAAGGGAGCTGGGGATTTGGGACGATACATATGCACATGTGCTACCGGGGTCTAAGTGATGTCAGGCAGGGCAGCCGATCTAGGCTATGGCTTACCCCAATGCCAAATCAAAGTCCTTCAAAAGAAGGCATCGTGCTTACCCCATATGAAAAATGGGAAAAAAGCACATTAAACGAAGAAGATAAGCTGCCTTTTGCAGGTCTTGAATTAGAGGGTAATTTGTTAGTTAGGAAGATTAGATACAGACTGAGAAACAGTGAGGATAAGGGTGATACAACGCAAATAGTTGTTCCTAGGAGTTTAGCTATGGTTCTGGATATTGTTCACTGTAGGACTGGCAGTCCGCATTTGGGTATTGAGAAGATGTATCAGAATATACGGGAACAATTCTTCTGGAAGAATATGCTCACGTCAGTGGAAGACTTTGTGCGAGGTAGTTCGGTTTGTAATGCATGTAAACCATCGAGGGTCATTTCTTGTAAATTAGGTTCATTTCCTATTCCCAGTAGACCATTTTCTATGGTCCATATGGACCTATTGTCCAATGTCTGTGAATCTAGTTACAGTCATAGGAACCTGTTGGTGGTTGTAGATGAATTAACTGGGTTTGTAGAGATTTTTCCTTTGAAGTACAAAACAGCAGCAGAGGTGGCAGTCGCATTCTTTAATGGATATATTTGCCATTATGGTGTTCCTGAGGTGCTGATTACAGATAATGGGGGAGAATTTGTGAACAAGATGTTTGAGTGTCTTGCTGATGTAATGGGCATTTGGAAAGTCACTATCATTCCCTACAGACCAGAAGCTAATGGGCTATATGAAGGGGCAAATAGGAAGGTAATTGAGGTTCTCAGAGTTACTGTAGTGGGCAATGATGTACTGTAAACTGGGATCGATATATTCCACAGGTTCAGCATAGCATCAATTCTATGGTTAGTGATACCATTAGAATGTCTCCCAATGAAGCGCTATTTGGCTACCCAGTGCTGGGCGCGTTCGATTTACAATCTGTTCCATCGGGTGATGATACAGTTAAATCGCTGATCTCTACTGCTAAGGAGAGATATGCACGTCTTGCTAAGAATCATGAATTGAAAGCTCAGGATATGGTTGACAGGAGCAATTCAAAGCCAGATAGAGTTAAGTTGCTCTGGGAGATAGGGTTTTTGAGAAAATAAATGTTAGGAATCAGTTGAATTACAAACTAGGTCCTAAATTAGAGGGTCCTTTTCGGGTTGTAGAAGTGGAGAGTGGGGAATAGGCTTGTTGCTCAGGATGAAAATACGGGAGTGCCTCGGTTGACACATATATCTAAAATTAAAAGGACAGGTTAATGGGAATCTTGTGGGTTAATTCCTGTGATGTACTGTTGTTTCTGGTCATTTTTTCCTCTGTTTTTAATGGGTTTTAAAGGGGTGTGATTTGTAGTTTTTTAACTGAGGAGGATATCTGTCCGTAGAGTTATAAATATCTTTAATAGTCTGAGTTCAGTTTTTTTTGCATTTTTTTTTCCTTTTCTGTGTAAGTGCAGCAGCTCTGGGAAGTTATTTTTTTGTGTGTTGCAATAATGTCTGAGAGGGGAAAACTTAGTTAAATTAGGTGCAAAAAACTGTAGAGTTTTATAGATATATGGGTTTCTCTTCTTTGTTTGTTTGTTTGTTTTTTTTTTTTGTTTCGGGATCTGGTAACTTAGAGGTCGTGGCATGGGCTAATTCCGTAGTGAGGTTAGGCCCAGGTGTTATTATAGAAGAAGACTATGATGTGTGGTTGTCGTCTGATGTAGTAATTTTGAGTATAGAGTTGAGGATATAGGATCGGCAAGGGATGAGCATGAAGCATCCCAGAATAAAGTTCAGTTGCTTGGGAATTTATTGGGTAAGATGAATACCGGACTAAATCTGTCTGATACGTTGCGGGTTTGGTTAACCGAACTTAATGCTACAGGTTAATGTGGCTTCCAAATTTAGGTTCTTCAACTTCTCAGGTCTCTTCTTAAACAAGTAAGAGGGCTGAGCCATTGCTAATTGGAGCCGTTATGGTTACAGGAAAGCTTGCTAGAATGTCAATTGCTAATTTGGTGAAAAATGAACAGGTATCGGCAGAATTAGCTAGCCCAGGTAAAACTTTGATGACTTTACGAGATAGCAATGAGAAATTATGAGAGGGTTTTGAGACATTAAGGACATCTTTAATTGGGTTATTGGTCACAGTTGATAGGAGTGGGTGAGACTGAGATTTTACGATAGTTCTGTCTTCTTGTCAACTACCTTGTTGAATATTGAGAAAGAAGTGGGATCCATATTATCGGAAGTTCAAACACAGGTTAAGGCAGTGGTTGCCGCTTCTAAGGGGTGAATTTTTGCAGATATTTTACCTCTCAGGTCTTTAAAATCAACTTTAATGAATGCAGCATATCTGCATGGTTCACAGGTAATTTTTACTGGGGAGAATTTGCATCGACATTGTAATATTTTAAAAGTTAGTGTGTCTGATAGGGGGTTGCTTGTGGAAATTCCAGTTAGTAACTTGAAATCATTTCATAGTTACATCATATGACCTTTCCCTAGTGATTTTAATGGTTCAGTAATAGTATGGGATAGTGAGGAGACTATGTGCCTTTTGGGGGACCAGTTTCAATCCTTGGCTGTTAACTATAAGTCAGGATGTGTTTTATTCATGATAGATATATTTGTGACAGTAGTATCTTTACACTCGTAAATATTGACTGGTTAAGATGTGAGAAGGTGTTAGTACATACCAGACTCCTTCTGACTGTGACTTTTGAACATTCCAACATGAGTACAAGGTGGCCTCTACGAAGACTCTCAACGCAGTGTTCTGCGAGCGATGTGAGGTCTCCATCTGGTGCCATAATTCATTGGATACGTTTCTTCTATGACGATTCTGCCTCTTCGATGCAGCATGTAGGCTGGTCATGCTGAAGTTTAGAGTCCTGGGCAAGAATGTCTTCAACTCCACTATTCGTATCTTTATGTGGCATCTCCATGGGGAACATCAAGTTCTTCTGGTGCTACCTTTAAGGGGAGTGATAGCCACAATTCCACCACTTACTCCAATGCCGGAAGATGAACCTTTCCCCGTGCCAAAACAGTACCACCTCATCGCTGCTTCATCGGTGATCAGGGCCTTTGTCGTCATAGTCTTCGTGAAGCTGGGTATTTGTCGTGTACAAAAAAATTGTGTGAGTAAACCCTCACCTGAAGATCAGCCTGCCAGGGGTGTGGCTGTCCATTTAGTGTACAAATCTGGAAATTAATAATTGCTATTTCCCTAGTGCTGGAGGCAGCACTTCTCTGGGTAGCTGAGCATCTGAAAAGCTTATAGGTTACAAGTTATTTATGAATTACAATACACACTAAATACTTGATTAATAAGTGTGGCTAAAGGCATTCTGAAGAACCTTGAGAGGATGATTATCTGTTGTCTAGCACGTTTCCTAATTAGTAAAACTGTATACGTCAGGTATTCTCAAGACGTGGGAACTTCCATGCCTCACAAGACTTTGTGAGTGCATTCGCCGGAAATGTCCAGGTTCCAGTTAATTAGTTAGCAGATGTGTTTCTTTTGTCGGGGTACCAGGGTGTAAAGGGATTAGTTATCACACAAATGATCATTTGAAGACCAACACTGAATATTTTTAAGTCTTCGGTGAAGACTCTGTGGTTCGAAACCTGTCGATTAAGACTGTGAACACTGTTGTTTGGAGGTAGGCACCATTGTAGATTTCCCAAACTGTACAATGTTTCTTTCATTTAACATATGTCTCACTTGTGTCAAGTATTTATTACATTGTGTGTACTTTATAAGTAACAAGGGAGGAATTATATTTGATGTCTTCAGATGTTTTGCTGAGGAAGAGGTGAAAATGTACTCATTGGGAATATAGTGGATTTTGACTTATTTTGACCTGTTGTGTGATAACGATATAGAAAGAATAATTAGTTAGATATGATGGACTTCCATATGTCTGATCAGTTGGTGAATATTATTATCCCATTTTATTTCATCCATTGTTTCTTTCAATCCTGTTACGTTAGATTTTTGTCAAGTAAATTATTTTGGGTAAAGCTTGTTTTGCTGTAGACCTGAGAGAGAGAGAGAGAGAGAGAGAGAGAGAGAGAGAGAGAGAGAGAGAGAGAGAGAGAGAGAGAGAGAATACGGATGTGTAGGTACAGATGTGCATTACCAGTAGCCTTTTTGAATGATCACTATCAAGCTACCAATAGATGGGACTTCTTGACTTTGTAGAAAAAGGTAAGCAATGAAATTTCCTCTTGACCGGGTAACAGATATATATATATATATATATATATATATATATATATATATATATATATATATATATATATATATATATATATATATATATATATATATATATATATATATATATATAATGTCACGATGCGTATCAAGTACCTGAGTACCTGGTTATTACACAACTAATCTCCAAATTCAAAAATATACCTCACTTCAGCCAGATACCTGAACTCTCATAACATTAATTATTACGACTGAGTACTCTAAAGGAACAGTGATCCCTTAAGAAAAAACTTATTTATTACTAGAAAAATCAGAATATGTGTGAGGTATCAAAAATTAAACTATAAATATTCTAGAGTAGAAGGGCATCTCTCCAAAAAAATAAATAAAATAACTGTTTACGTGGTCTTAATTCACTTTAGCAAAACTAAAAGAACAAAACATGTTTATCACTTTGCCTCATGCACACACAATCAGTCCTATTCATTGGTGATCAATAAATGAAACACTTTTTCTAAAAATGTTAAATAAAAAAATTATTTTTAAATTCAAAGTTTATAATTAGAATTCACAATATGAAAAATTTATTATTACTTGAAAATAACACAACACATAATTAATTCTTGAATTACATTATGAAACAAACCTAATTCACAAAAACTTTAACAAGAATTTAAATTAATCAAGCAAAATTTACACTATCAAGAATTACTCAAGATTTAAAAAGAAAATCTTAACAAATGAAATATTAAATCAAGTATGCAATGTTAAATTACCAAGAAATATTTAAAATACTACGTAAATAAATATTACATCACAAACATAAAAAATGTGAAAGTACAAAGAGATTGTAAATAGAAAAACACACAAAAATACACATAAGATTTATAAATAATGATTTCACTCGGTCCAAATTTCCTAACTTATCATACCATGGTATTAATAAGTAAAATTCACGATACCTTACACAAACTTGTGAAAACCTCTGTAAATCACTCGCTGCAGCTGCGTTACCACAAAACACACTTTTTTACCAGGCGCCGTTACAAACTAAATAACTATACTAAATTCAGATCTCAAAAGTTAATGCTAATACATGACCACAAAACACTACGTTAAAAGTAATCTCTTTCTAAGAACGAGAGAGAGAGAGGGAACCAAATCAACTGGTCTCAGAAATCAGAATGAAACAGATTTTAGAATTCCAGTAACACGTGAAACAATTACATGATGTCATTAAAGCATTTTGGGTGTGAGATACAAAAGTTCTAGAAGCAGGAAAGTGACGTCATTAAAGCATTTTGGGTGCGAGATACAATGGAGAAGCTTCTAGAAGGAAAATGAGGTCATCCCAGCAAAACGTTTTGAACGCAATCTTACAAAACATGGCGTACGTGACTCGAACAACCCATGTAACAACATGAAATCACTCGTCTTGAGCTCATATGGGACGAATCGGCATTTGTTTTCAAACTAAGTTCATCAGAATATGTGTGAGGTATCAAAAATTAAACTAGAAATCTCCTAGAGTAAAAGGGCATCACTCCATCAAAAAACTGTAACTGTTTCCCTGGTCTTAATTCACTTTAGCAAAACTAAAAGAACAAAACATGTTTATCACTTTGCCTTATGCACACACAATCAGTCCTATTCACTGGTGATCAATAAATGAAACACTGTTTTTCTAAATACATTAAATACAAAATATATTTTCAAATTCAAAGTTTATAATTAGAATTCACAATCTGAAAAATTTATTATTACTTGAAAATAACACAACACTTAATTAATTCTTGAATTAAATTATGAAACAAAACTAACTCACAAAAACTTTATCAGGAATTTAAATTAATCAAGCAAAATTTAAACTATCAAGAATTACTTAAGATTTAAAAAGAAAATCTTAAATAAATGAGATATCAAATCAAGTATGCAATGTTAAATTACCAAGAAATATTTAAAATGTTACGTAAATAGATGTTACATCACAAACATGAAAAATGTGAAAATATAAAGAGATTGTAAATAGTAAAACACACAAAAATACACATAAGATTTATCAATAATGATTTCACTTGTTCAAAATTTCCTAACTTATCATACCATGGTATTAATAAGTAAAATTCACGTTACCTTACAGAAACTTGTGAAAACCTCTGTAAATCACTTACTGCAGCTGCGTTACCACAATACACACTTTTTTACCAGGTGCCGTTACAAACTAAATAACTTTACTAAATTCAGATCTCAAAAGTTAATGCTAATACATGACCACAAAACACTACGTTAAAAGTAATCTCTTTCTAAGAACGAGAGAGAGAGAGGGAACCAAATTAACTGGTCTTAGAAATCAGAATGAAACAGATTTTAGAATTCCAGTAATACGTGAAACAATTATATGTCATTAAAGCATTTTGGATGCGAGATACCATGGAGAAACTTCTAGAAAGAAAGTCACATCATCCTCACAAAACGTTTTGAATGCAATTACAAAACATGGCGTAACTGATCAAGACGTATTTTTTCTCTCAAAGTGGCATACGTGACTCAAACAACGCTTGTAACAACATGAAATCACTCGTCTTGAGCCTGTATGGGATGAATCGGCATTTGTTTTCCAAACCTGTCATCACTAACCCAAAACAAAGCGTTCTCTCTTATCTTAACTGATGACAATTGAAATGAAACAAGACCTTGCTGGACACACATGTATTCATATACCACGCTTTTATCAAGAAAGATATCATTCATTCTAAACTATGTTACTATTAAAATTGTATTAACAATTCTAAATGATGCTATGAAGTTATTTGATCATTAGTTCTTTTGAGATCTGATGCCAAACTAAATATGACACTTCAACAATCATTATCATTACACATAACACATGAAAAAAATAAACATGTCAAAATTATAGGAGGATATACGTATTACAAGGCAACATCATGAAATTCCTCCCCCCAGAAGATAACTTATCCCGGGTTTGAATCCAACGATTCACAACGGGATAAATAATCTGCTATGACATTATCTTTTCCTGAAATGTGTTTAACTCTTACATTATACGGTTGCAGGCATAAAGACCACCTGGTCAGTCTCTTATTATTATTTTTCATCTTATTGATGAATGAGATTGGGTTGTGATCCGACAACACTAAAATTTCATTCCTAGGTCGGTTCACATACACTTCAAACTTTTTCAATGCTGTGATTAATGTTAATGTTTCTTTTTCGATTGTTGAGTAAGTTTTCTGGTGCTTTTCAACTTTGAAGACATGAAACATACTCGATGGAAGATTCTGTTGTCATCTTCTTGAAGTAGAACAGCTCTAATTCCACAGTCGGATGCATCAACTTGTATCACGAACTTTTTACTGAAGTCTGGAGCTTGAAGCACTGGTCTTGAAGTTAATATGGCTTTAACCTTATCAAATGATTCTTGACATTCTGGAGTCCAAACAAACTTTCTTTTAGGACTGGTTAAGTCAGTTAAGGGAGCTACTTCGGCTGAGAAATTTGGACAGAATCGGCGATAAAATCCAGCCATGCCCAAAAATCTTTGTAGCTGTTTCCTCGTAGCAGGAGGGGTAGCCTTACAGATACCTTCTACATTAGCATCAGTAGGAGCGAGAAGGCCTTTTCCAACTTCAAATTCTAGATACTGTACAGGTGCCTTTCCAAACTCAGTTTTTTGTAAGTTGATTGTTAGTCCTGCTTCTCGTAGTTTCTTCAACACTTTTCTTAATATCTTCAGATGTTCTTCCCATGTATTAGAATAAATCACAATGTCATCAAGGTATACAACCACTCCTTCTATTGATCCTAGTAGTTGATCCATCATTCGCTGGAATGTTGCAGGTGCATTCATCAGACCAAACGGCAAAACAGTGTATTGATACAGTCCAAATGGAGTAATGAAAGCTGACAGCAACTTAGCATTCTCATCTAAGGGAATTTGATAATATCCTTTCAACAAGTCTATCTTGGAAACAAATTTGGCTTCCCAATATTATGAAGTAATTGATCAATAAGAGGCAAAGGATAATTGTCAGCCACACTGATGGAATTCAGTTTCCTATAATCAGTACACATCCTAAATGAGCCATCTGGTTTCTTCATTAACACACAAGGAGAACTATAATGACTTGAACTGGGTTCTGCTAATCCATGCTGCAACAAATATTCAACTTCTTTCTTCAAAACATCTCAATGAAAAGATGATAAGTGATAAGCTCTCATTTTAAAAGGTTTTCCATCTTCTCTGATCTTTATCTCATGCTTTGTCAGATTGGTACGCCTAGGTATATCTGCAAAAATTTCAGGGAAAATTTGAATCACTTCACTTAATTCACTACTGTGCTCAACACTCAGATGTTTTAGTTTATCTTCCAAATTTTCTAATATTGAAGAATTGTTCATCTTGTTTTCAGCTCCCAATTCGTAGCCAACATCGTCCTCTGTGGATGAAGTTGTCTGTGTTATTGACACTGTTTCAATTTTAGCCTCTGAGAAGTAAGGTTTCAAGAGATTCACATGTATCTTCCTCTGTCGTTTCCTTCTTCATGGTGTTTCAATCACATAAGTTCGATCACTTAACTTCTCTATTATCCTATAAGGACCTTGAAACTTATTGGTAAGGGGAAATCTTTTCACTGGTAAGAACACTAGAACTTGCTGTCCAATACTAAAATTTCTTAGCTTAGTCTTAGCATCATATTTTCTTTTCATTTTCTCTTGACTTATTTTCAAATTTTCTAAAGAGAATTTTCTAATTTCTCTTAATCTTTTCCCCAAGTTCTTAACATATTCTCCTTGGATTTCCTCTTGATTTTCTTCCCTATTCTCTGCAAGAATCTTCAATGGACCTCTAATGTCTCGACCAAAAATCATTTCATTTGGTGAACATCCCATACTTTCTTGATAAGCATTCCTAACTTCAAATAACATTAAAGGTAAACCAGCATCCCATTCTCCTTCTGATTCATTACAATATATAGTTAACATACTTTTCAATGTCTGGTGGAACCTTTCCAAGGCTCCTTGAGTCTCTGGATGATAAGCAGTTGATAACTGTTGCTTTACTCCCAACAAGTTCATCACATCCTGGAATAATTTTGAAGAAAAGTTCGTTCCTCTATCACTTTGCACAATTTCTGGTATTCCAAACTTGGAGAAAAACTCCACCAACTTCTCAGCAATTACCTTTGCACTTATACTTCTTACAGGAATCGCCTCAGGATACCCAGTCACTGGACACATTAATGTTAACAGATATTCATTTCCTTTCTTTGTTTTCGGAAGTGGCCCAACCACATCTATAATTACCTTGCTAAAGGGTTCTCCTCTAACTTCTATGGGATGTAGGGGTGCTTTCTGAATGGTTTCATTTGGTTTTCCAGCTCTCTGGCATGTGTGACACACTCTGCAAAATCTGCTAACATCCTTGTGAAGTCCAGGCCAGAAAAAATACTTCATAATCTTCTCAACAGTCTTCCTGATTCCCATATGTCCAGACTCATGCGCTACTGCTACAACTTGTTTCCTCAATGGATATGGAATCAAAATTTGATGATATTCACCCCATTCAGCATTTCCTGGTACATCTACAGGTCGATGCTTCCTCATTAGCAATCCTTCCTTTAGATAATAACGGGTGGAGGTTTGTTGCATCTCTTCTTGATCAACAACTCTGAAGAACAGATCAGCCAACTATGTATCCCTCTTCTGCAGTTTCATTAGCTTTTCTCTAGTCACTTGACCAACTTCAAGGGCTGAACTCTCCATATCTGCTAACTCTGCTTCTGTAGTTTCACTATCTTCAGGAACACTTTGACTACTCGGAGTCTCTTTAATAACAACAGGAACCTCTTCTTCTTGGGAAATCTCTTCATTACTAACACTAGGGGAAACTTCACTTTCCTGGAACAGCTCTTCTAATCTTAAAGATTCGTCACTTGATCCTTCTAGTGCATGTAAATCCTCAGTATCTTCACTTGCAGACATAGTTCTCTTCATACTCCTGGTAGTTACACAACTTGGAAACAGGTGGGGGTTATTCTTCTCTAAATCTACCATAGGACTAACCCTTAATGGTTTGTCTGTCACTATTGGACAAGGAACAAATGGTACACCACCAACTTCATTGCCCAGTAAAATATTTACACCTTCAACAGCTAGTGAGTCCTTTACAGCAAAATCAAAATTTCCTGTCACCAATTCACAGGACAAATGCAACCGGCATATAGGAGTTACCTCTTCTCCTCCTATACCCTTCAAAATAACTGAATCTCCAGCAAGATTCTTCTCCAACTAGTGGTGATCACCACGAACTACCACACTATGGTTACTCCCTGTATCATGTAATACCTTGACTAGTACCTGCACACTTCCTCCTTGAGTTGTCAGCGTACCTTCATAGATATATGGCTTAAAAGCCTCCAAGCTGCTCAGCCACTCACTGCTTGAAGTTACATTTCCACTGGTTGCTAAACACTCTGCTTGTTTAGTCTCGGTCGTCCCCACACTGCTCTTCGTAGTTTGCTTCACCTGGTTACCTTTATCCACTTGACCAACTGGTTTGGTCTGCTGTTGTGTCTGATAACAATCTCGACTGTAGTGTCCTACTCTTCCACACTTGTAGCAGACAACATTAGTCTTCTGTATCTGTCTTGAGGACAGACTGGTTGATGAGGATTTAACATTCAATTGTTGAGGGGTATTACCTGGCTTTGTATTGGCATAGCCACTAGAAGGATTTCCAGTCGTAATGTTCCTGAAATTTGGATGAGACCTGAAACCTGTGCGTTGTTGGTTCTGGTACTTGACATTATAATTTCTTTTGCTACATATGATATTAAAGTCTTCGCTCAATGCAGCAGCTTTGTCAAGTTTCTTAACCTCTCTCTCTCTTAAATAGGCTCTTATGTGTTCAGGAATTCCTCTAAGATATTGTTCTAGGACTACTAACTCCTCAAGTTCATCCATAGATTTAACTTTAGCAGCCTCCAACTATCGTTTAAAACATCTTCTTACTTTGTAGGCATAATCCAAGAAAGTTATCTTGTCATCCTTTCTCAAAGATCTGAATCTTTCATTATAATATTCAGGGGTCATCTGGTAAACTTGTAGCACATTATGTTTGAGTACCTTGTAATCTTTACACTGATCAGCTGATAAGGCTAAATAGGCACTTCTTCCTTTACCAATGAGAACACTCTGTAACAAGACCGACCATTTATCCTCTGGCCATCCCATACCTGAAGCCACTTTTTCAAAGTGATCAAAAAACTCATCTGGAGCTTCTTCTGTAAACTTTGGAATTAACTTCTGCACTCTAACTACATCAAATACAGGGTCTGAATTACCTTGAGTAGGGTTAGACGGTGTTACAGGTAACTTGGAGTGGGGTTCTATCAATTTCATCTCTCTTTCATAATTTTCTTGTTTCCTTGCTCTTTCTCTTTCCTCTTTTGCTCTTTCTCTTTCTTCTCTTGCTCTTTCTCGCTCCTCTTTTGCTCTTTCTCTTTCTTCTTTTGCTGCTTTTTCTTTTTCTCTTTCCTTTCTTTCTCTTTTCTCTCTATCTTCTCTTTCTCTTTCTGCCTGCATTTTCTCTCTTTCAGCCTGTATCCTCAGCTTAATCAAATTTTCTTCTGCTTCTATATGTCTTAGTTCTGCTTCTGCATCACTTTTCTCTTTCTTTTGTTCATGTTTATCTGTAAATTCTGCCTCAGCTATTTTCAACAACTCTTGTGCATCTCCCAACTCTTCATATATTTTACCAGAGTCCATCAATGCTTGGATTGCAATATATTTGATTTGTGCCTTAATCATACCACTAGACACATTACCCCCACATGCCACTGCTAAAGCAATCCACTGTGCCTTAGTCAGGTTGGATTCAGATAACTCTTGGATGGAAGGAGTTGCTAAAAACTTCTGAACATTGAACAGAGCCATTTTCTCTAAGTTACTCAACTAAATAATTCACAATACAAAGCAAAAAATAACTATGTGGTCACTCTCCTATCAAAATATATCCCTAACACCACCAGTATAAACCATAAACCAGAGTGATATTTTGTTTGGTTCCCGGGTCTCTGGGCACCAAACAATATTATGTCACGATGCGTATCAAGTACCTGGTTATTACACAACTAATCTCAAAATTCAAAAATATACCTCACTTCAGTCAGATACCTGAACTCTCATAACATTAGTTATTACGACAGAGCATTCTAAAGGTAACAGCGATCCCTTAAGAAAAACTTATTTATCAATCACTTGAAAAATCAAACTAAGTTCATCAGAATATGTGTGAGGTATCAAAAATTAAACTAGAAATCTTCTAGAGTAAAAGGGCATCACTCCATCAAAAAACTCTAACTGTTTCCCTGGTCTTAATTCACTTTAGCAAAACTAAAAGAACAAAACATGTTTATCACTTTGCCTTATGCACACACAATCAGTCCTATTCACTGGTGATCAATAAATGAAACACTGTTTTTCTAAATACATTAAATACAAAATATATTTTCAAATTCAAAGTTTATAATTAGAATTCACAATCTGAAAAATTTATTATTACTTGAAAATAACACAACACTTAATTAATTCTTGAATTAAATTATGAAACAAAACTAACTCACAAAAACTTTGTCAGGAATTTAAATTAATCAAGCAAAATTTAAACTATCAAGAATTACTTAAGATTTAAAAAGAAAATCTAAAATAAATGAGATATCAAATCAAGTATACAATGTTAATTTACCAAGAAATATTTAAAATGTTACGTAAATAGATGTTACATCACAAACATGAAAAATGTGAAAATATAAAGAGATTGTAAATAGAAAAACACACAAAAATACACATAAGATTTATCAATAATGATTTCACTTGTTCAAAATTTCCTAACTTATCATACCATGG
>NC_089741.1:10993370-10998370 GCF_040412425.1 Macrobrachium rosenbergii | reverse complement strand
TCCACCCGCACCAGGAAACATATAAAAAAAAATATATATATATATATATATATATATATATATATATATATATATATATATATATATATATATAATATATATATATATATATATATATATATATATATATATATATATATATATATATATATATATATATATATATATAAGAGAGATTAGAGAGAGAGACAGAGAGTGAGAAAGAGAGAGAGAAAGAGAGATCTGCTAGGAAAAATTACAATAAGTACTGTTTTCCCTTCCCAAATCTTGCATGAGACAGATTTCAGGAGCTAAATAATGGCATTCACTATATAAGGGATCTATCTCGAAATTTGGGTCATTTTTTTTTATCAGGGTTCTCGATGGAGCAAGTATTGAACTTTCTTCCTACAAAATTTCAGACAGAAATTCAATCTGCAAGTTGGTCGAAAATCCTCAGAAGTAGCATTGGGTATAAAACCTTTCTCATAAATTGAAATAATCCTTCGTATACAGAATTTGGACTCGGCCGAATAACCATATACTAAGGATCTATTTCAAGTTAGCCTTTCTATAGTGCAGTGGCCTCGCGAACGCGCCTGCATACTAGGGATCTATCTGCCACGCAGCCAATCAGCGAAGAGCATTCACGCTCGCTCTCAGCCAATCACAAGAGTCCGGTTTGTTTATAGTCGAGAACAGAGTCACGCTTTTGCCGGTCGTCTGTGTTTTTGGTGTTTTTCAGTGAAAACTTCATATTTTTTTGTGCTATACTGTTCAAAATAATGGAGAAGAACACTCGAAGGAGTGGTAGTGGGGGAAAAAAAGGTGTAACAGTGCGTGATGCTGCCAATATTAGTGCATCTTTATCGGGAAGTGGAACCGATGTTCCACAACATTATGGGGATGTTGTGATTACACTAACACCTAAAGGGAAAAAGAGCAAAGTGAAGGCATTTTACGGTTCGTCAGTAACAGTTCAAAGTAAGGCCAATAAAAAGCTTTCCTTTAAAACCCCAGAAAAAAACAGTTATCAGAGATTCTGACGACGATGATGATGTGTTTTGGCATGGAAAGCAATCTCTCAGAAAAAGTGCTGTGCATTCCCAGCTGTTCATGGAGGACGTAGAGGAGGAATATATTCCAAGCAGCAGTGAATCAGGCCCTGATGATCCTGATTATACTAGCAGCTGCTTTGAAACTAATATAGAGACTGTAGACAGTGACTCGACAGTGAAAGAAAAAGGTATTAAGCCTACTAAGAGTGATTCTGTTGTCATAGACTTAGGGGAAAGTGCTTCTATAATAATAAGTGGTCAATCCTCACAGGACTCTGGGACTGGGTCTAGTAAGAGGTTTGAGGTAGATGATGCCTCTTTTGATGTTGAGCTTGAAGATCCTATTTTCTCCCGTGACAGAGGTAGCAAGCGTAAAAGTAGACGTGAAACTTGGGAGTTAGCAGTTGTGAAGAAAAAACGGAATTTGGGGCAGGAGTATGTCAGCCGCCACACTAAAAAGGTGATTCCAAAGAAGACCATGGGCCCGGAATGTAATGACGGCTGTTTTGACAGAGTAGGCAGAGAGCAGTGCAAAGAAATTTTTGATGAATACTGGGCAACTGGTGATTACAATTTTCAAACTGGATACCTTATAAGCTGCAAAGAGAAGAAAAGTACAGGTGAAGGGGCTAAAAGGAAATCTTTTACTGGCAGGTACTATGTTAAAACCACGACAGGCAAGGTGAAAATATGCAGGAAAGCATTCCAATCCATTCATGGAATATCTGCAAAACGAGTGCAGTATCTCGGCAAGAAAATGGGGGACCTGTTACGAACCCATGAGTTCGTATTTATACATATATTTATATATGTTGTTTGTTTTCCTGAATTGGTATTATCTGCCTTTAAGGGTTTATTTGTTGTCACTTGTCAACGATAGTTTAGTCACTCGTCAATGATAGTTGGTTGTTTATCAGTTGTTGACATGTGTATATTTGTTGCTGCAGTGTTTACTTAGCTGCTTTACTTTCATAATCATGGCAGTTTAACCCTTTTGACTAATTGTTCATTGATGGCCGTAAATTATTTATTAATATTTATTATTCTCGTTTAGTTGTTCTCTCGTATAATTGGCTGGTTAAGACTGATATTTATTTCTCCTCTTTGGTGGCTGGTTGATGGGCAACCGAATTGATGAGTGGCCTGGAACTGCAGTCGGATAGAGAAGTCACCTACTTACTCCCGTGAGGAGAACTTGACTGGATTTGAGAGAAGTCACCTACTTATTCCCGTGAGGAGAACCTGACTGGATTTGAGAGAAGTCACTTGCTTACTCCCGTGAGAAGAACTTGACTTGGATTTGTAACCTGGACGCAGTGCGGACCTTGAAGGCTGTGGTTTTGGTGGATCCCTCGTGGTGGCCCCGAACTGGATCCTGCCCTTGCTGGAAGTTGTTCCTGAGTTTCCCCTGATTCTGAAGGTGGCTTCCCGTCGTAATTGCCATACGACGTAGAAACATCACGACAGAGCTCGCTATCGAACTACCGAACACCCAGTAATAGAAGATCTTGGACCTTTCCATCGTCATCTAGATATCTGAAAACCATGTGACAGAAGATCCTGGACCCATCCATCGTCATCCGGATACCTTAGCTATCTAAGGTCCTGTGTCGTCATACCAGCCAAAGTTAATTATTATTATTATTATTATTATTATTATTATTATTATTATTATTATTATTATTATTATAGTTATTTATTCTTATTATCCTTCACTTCTTTCTTGACGTAGCCCTGGGATCCCAATTGAACCCATAAAATCCGTTCAACATCTTTGGGTTTTAAATTAAATAATTTTTTTTACTGCCTTCGAGGCTGATACGTAACAGGACCATGGAACGCCAATCCCGGATAAAAGAGGTACCACTTCTGGCAATCATCGTCGTTTGGATGCAGAGAGCGTTGCTGCTGTACATAGACATATACAGAGCTTGCCAGTTAGAAGAAGTCATTACTCCAGGGCTAAGTCAGAAAATAGACAGTATCTTCCCACAAGATACACTGTCAGTGCATTGTACCATACGTATGAGGATCATATGGCCGAATTCTCCCCTGATGTTAATATTGTTAAATATAAATATTACTATAAGATTTTTACAACTAACTATAATATAGGCAGGGAGCCTGTGCACAAAGATCTGTGTAACACATGCGTAAAGCTTAGAGTTCAGATTGAAAATGCTAAAGGTAAGCCTGAGGAGATAGTGAAGAAAAAAGAAGAGCTCAGACTTCATCTGGAGAAGAAAAATGAGGCTTTTAATAAAATTAAAAGTATGGCAGCAGATACCGACCCCAACACAATAGTCTTGTGTATGGATCTGCAAAAGGTTTTGCCGTGCCCTAGGTTGTCTGTGGGAGAGGCTTTCTACCGGAGAAAGCTCTCCATATACAACTTTTGTATTCATGACTTAAAGGCAGAAAAAAGTCACATGTTTTTAGGGCCTGAAACTACTGCAAGAAAAGGGGCATCTGAAATTTTAAGTTGCCTCAATAAATTCCTTGAATTGAATGGCCTTTTGGATTCTACCTCACCTAAGAAGATGTATATTTTTGCCGATAACTGCGGTGGTCAGAACAAAAACCATACTGTTATTGCTGGCAACTTACGCCTAATACATTGTAAATACTTTGAACGCATAGAGATGTCATACTTAGTGTCTGGACACTCCTATATGGCGTGCGATCGTGCGTTTGTGGTTATTGAGACGGCTATTGCTAACTCTGGGCTCTTCATGAGGAGCATCAATGATTACTATAGGGTCATTGGATCACAGAACCGTAAAATAAAGTTCTCAACAGTCATAATGCAGCGAAGAAGACTTTAAAGATTATGAACAAATGTTTACTAGTAAGAAAGTGATGAAGCGCGCTACTACAGGTAAGCAGTTCAGTAATGCAGCCTCTATTATTGTGACTAAGGATTACCCAACAGAGTACCTCCTCAAAGCAGAGTATGGTATGAGCGACGAAGATGCCCTTAAAGTCAGTCTTGTTCCAGGTCGGAAGGATAGGCGGGCAAGGGAGTTGGACCTCAGTGCTCCTGTCAATAACAAATACATACACGATATAATGATTCAAAAGCAGAAGCTACAAGACATTGAACACCTGTGTCAAAATTATTTGGTTGCTACAGGTGCTAAGTGGTTATTAGAACTTATTGAGAGGCAAATGGCTCTTGCAGCATCACCCAATGAAGATGAGACTGACGAGCCCTCACCAGACGACCACCTTCTAGAGGAATATGAAGATGTAAGGTTTATTCCTTCCTCTTCTAGTTACTAGCAACTGTAACAGTCACCTACAGCCCTACAACCTGACGACCTGGAACGATAATGGACTTATCTTACGGACTTTCTTTGAACTACGACGACAACGGTTACTACTCGAATATGAAAGAGCCCAGAGTCTTGCAGACAAGCCTGCAATAATAAGGTAAATGAAACTTTTATTATATTGTTTTTTAATATTTTTATATTATGCAAAAATGTGTATTGTCTTCCATTATTATTGAAAATTTTTATTATTATAATGTTGTCTTTGATTATGATCATTTTCATTAATTTTTTGGTTATGATACGAAACACTCGGTTCCAGGGGAGGGGAACCCCTAAGGGGGGATGGGTGGGGGGGAGCATCTTTATTGCGGGGTAACTGTCCAAGCTTTGTTATAATAGCCAAAGGGCTTCTTGAAGATGTTTTAAGTGCAAGAAACGAAAAAGTGGGGTCCCGGGGGGTGGGGGAGCCCCCCTAAGGGGGTGGGGGGAGCCCCCCTAAGGGGGGTGTATGGAGGTTGGGAACGCACCCTTGCTTGGGGGGTTACTGTCCAAGCTTTATTACATAGCTATTAGGCTTTTGGGAACTGTTTTTGGGCCTTTTAAATCATTTAAATCATATTGGCAAAGCAGTACATGTGGAAAAGCCCCCTGAAGGGGGGTCAGGGGCGATTTGATTTCCAAAACAATG
>NC_089741.1:10945870-10985870 GCF_040412425.1 Macrobrachium rosenbergii | reverse complement strand
CCTCAAAGTATGGTCTGGTGCATCTGAGCCAAGCGGATTCCATCTTTCCTGTAGATTAACTATTATCCTAATTGGTTAAACTAATACTTCTATTTCTATTACAGGCGAAAGTGTTAAGAATAATGCATGCAGTAGATTTTTCCATTTTCCTTTGATCTCTTAACGGAGGGATTGTGGAATTATCAAAATTTCTTCCGCAGGTATGCAATTTTCTGTGATAATTGTCATATCCAGCATCGTAATTAGCTTTTCCGTCAGCAAACATGTTACCTTTCCAGTGCTAAGCAATTATCATTGAGACGGGCGTCATCGTTTTGATCACCAACCGCACCCATCTCGGATAAATTTCTACGTAAACAAGATTAATAATAATAATAATAATAATAATAATAATAATAATAATAATAATAATAATAATAATAATAATAATAATAATAATAATATTATCATTATCATTATTTCAGAGTCGATTTACATATATATGTATGTAATATATATATATATATATATATATATATATATATATATATATATATATATATATATATATATATATATATATATATATATATATATATATGCATGCCTGGGTGTGTTTGTGCGCGCGAGCATAGTCTGTGCATGCTTGAACTCAGTATACCCTGTTTTATACGGGCTATTTCCCTGTCAATTTATGGCGCTTATCTCTGCACCGTGTTGAAGATAACTATATTTCAAAAACTGATGCTCTCTCTCTCTCTCTCTCTCTCTCTCTCTCTCTCTCTCTCTCTCTCTCTCTCTCAAACTTATGCGAGTCGTCAATGTTTTAATCTGTCGTGTTTTTCCTGCCATAATGTTTATTTCAAATTAAACAAAAGAGGAAAGAAGGATATTGGAATTTCGGTTAAACGCTGCATTTAAAAAGGCATAAATCTAATTACGCTGTGTCCGGAAATGTTACAATATGTTCCCTGGAGACTCTGATAAATGATATGGTGTTTGTCCATAGAAACGTCTGTAAAAAAAGAAAAAGACAAGACACTTGCAGCGTCTGTTCAGAAATATTTGTCTATTTCCAAAGACAATTGCATAATGACTTTCATTTAAATATGTTTGCAATGCAGACATCTCCTACCAGATATTTGTACAAAATTTTGCGAAATTTTAGCTTCGTTATTGTCGAATATATATGAAATCTGAAGTCTCTGGCATAAAGGTAAGAGAAAACAAGTAAAAAATGCGCCGAAGAAATCGAGCTTTCTGTACAGCGTTTAATGCTGCAAGAGCCGCGACCCATGAAACTTTCAGCCGCGGCCCGGTGGTGGCATGTCCTATAGCGTTGCCAGACGCACGGTCATAGCTAACTTTAACTTTAAATAAAATAAAAACTAATGGGTCTACCTGCAATTTGGTATGTTTCATGATTGGAGGGTGGATGACCAACATACCAATTTGCAGCCCTCTAGCCTCAGTAGTTTTTAAGATCTGAGGACGGACAGAAAAGGTGTGGACAGATAGATAAAGCCATCTCAATAGTTTTCTTTTGCAGAAAACTAAAACGTGGCACTCACTGTGCAGTTACTATAGAATCAATCTGTTAATTTTTCTGAAAATTGACAGGAGACGCAGCTAAAACACTTATTGCACCTTATTCAACTCAGGCAGGTAAATGAGAGAGTTTATTACCTTCTTGCCAAGAAGATGTAGACCTGTCACACATTTTTTAAGTGTCTTCTTTACTTTTCATTTTTCCTCATAATATTTGACGATAAACATTACCAAAATTTTATATAAAAAAATAGGAATGTTTATATTTTTAAGTTTTCCGTTCATACTGTTGAAGTCCTATTTCCTTTGGATAAAAAATATTTCCTCTTCAAGTATCTGCTGGGAAATTCTGCCTGTAAGCTGTCTGGTAGGGCATGTCATATTCAACCTCGCTTCCGGCTGCTCTTACGTAAAAGCAAAACCAAAACCGCTGCTCCAGGCAAGGCTTTGGGATCTGCAAGCGAGGAGAGGCCGAGCAAATGTTTCGATCCTATGAAACCCCACATCATTACTTGCTTATAGAGGATGCGCAGGTAACAGTTATAATTTGGTTCGTACCGATATGTCAGAAGCCACGAAAATGTGAGTGGGCATTACATAGCACTGACAGCTCAATTTGATGTTTCACATCCGGCTTCGATATCAGAAAAAAAACAGCATTTATACCTAAATAAGAAAAATGGATAAATTACCTGAAATAGGGGTCGAGGTACTTCAATAGGCTTACAGCTTCCTACTGCAAGATCCGTAATATGGATTCAAATTGCCGCAAAAATTTAATACGGTCGTCCATTGCTCGCGGGTGCCACTTTCATAAAGGAAATACGAAAATACAAACGGGATCTGATTTATTGATGATACGACCGAAAAGGTCTTTACATTATCTAGTAAACGGTATAAATATAGCCAAAAGGTGTCTGTAATTTTGGAAGGGAGAAAATCAAAAGGCATATTTACTCCGAGATTGCATAACAAAAACTAATGCATCATGAACAAAAATCTTTGCCTGTTTTCCTTAACAGGGGATTCTCTCTCTCTCTCTCTCTCTCTCTCTCTCTCTCTCTCTCTCTCTCTCTCTCTCTCTCTCTCTCTCTTAGTTTAAAATAACCTGGGCGCATCCTAAAGGAAAACGATAAGAGTGGGAAGTTTACAAGTAAAGGTCATGGCAGATAAGGTATATTCAGAACCCTAAAACTTATGTAAAAGGAAAGATATGGATTGTGGGAGTTGCAATTTAATATCTCTTTTTGTCGAAAAAGTTTGAACACAAACACAAATTGCATAAATGCACATTCTCACAAACGCACAAACATGCAAATATGCATTTCTGTATACATATAAATCGACGTGTTTAATTTTTCAAAGTTTTTTATAGACGCGCGCGGGCACGCACTGACACACACACATATATATTATATTATATACTTATACATATATTACATATTATATATATATATATATATATATATATATATATATATATATATATATATATATATATATATATATATATATACATACATATATATACATATACTGTATGTATAGGTGTGTGTGATGGAATATGTGTGCGTGAATATAGTGAAAGTTCGAAAGTCTTTACCTGTATCATAATTTTTTAAAATTGTAATTAAATGGTAATTCTCACTTGAATTGAAAAAATAAATTACAAATAAAAATAGTAGAGGGTAAAACGAGAGCAACGGTGATATCAGGAGGGCAAAAAGAAACAGAGACAGTGCAGCTGTGAAAGGTGATGTAGCTGGCGAGTGGTTGGAAGCAGCGGATTTTGATAAATATTAGCGAGTAAATATTTCTCTAGAATCACAGAATGAGCGAAGCAAGAAAGGCAACAGGATGTGTGCAATAGATTGGAAGGAACTTGGAGTGTCTATGGGAGCTATAGCAGGAATGTATGAAGGATTACTGAACCAGATCCCCTCTTTGTAAGGAGTAAATGTTGAATGCGAACGATGCAAAGAAAATTGATTTGTTCATGTAATATTTTGCTATATGAGCTGAAAGTGGCAGAAATCCGTGATGTCCACCCTCTGCCACCTATCCCCATCATTTGTCTTTTGAGTCTGAACTCGCAGGTAATGTCCTGAGTGAATAAGGAGGAGAACAATCTGAGCAAAAAAGATACAACTTCAAGTAATACTAATATTATTTCAGTTATTTATAAGACATGTATACCTTCAAGTACAACTAATAATGTCATACAACAAAAAAACTGAGCATAAAAGTAAACAGGCTTCCGCTCAGATCAGAGAATGATTGAATGTACATATGAAATTTGGGCAAAGCAACCCAGCTCTGGGTCAGGGAGACTACTCACCTTCCTGCTTGTTCCAGATATCTACGACCAAACTTCTACCTTCTGAATTTTGTTTCTTCATCTCATTTCCTCGGTTTATTTTGGTTTCTTTTGCTTTGCATTTCATAGAACTCTTGAAAAATAATCATCCTCAGGCTAAAATTAATTTTTAAAAGCTCCTTTGACACAGTCAGCTGAGTAACTTCATTTTTAAGCAGAGAATTTAAAAACGTTAAAGTTATCTTAGATTTAATGCTATAACAGTGATTATAGTGATGGAACAAGAGGAAACGAATATTTCAAGTAAGCAAAACTTTTCATGCATGCAACGGCTATGCACACACAAGTACACGTGGCACATTCTCCTCTTATCTGTCCGATTACTTAGGGATATTTTTCTCTCGATTTACATTTATCCGTTACAGTTATGTTTTCGATCATGGTGATATTTTCATAATTCAGTTACAAAACTATATATATATATATATATATATATATATATATATATATATATATATATATATATATATATATATATATATATATATGTGTGTGTGTGTGTGTGCGTGCATACACACATATGTACTGTATATATATATATATATATATATATATATATATATATATATATATATATATATATATATATATATATATATATATATATATATATATATATACATACATACACATATATATGTATATATATATATATATATATATATATATATATATATATATATATATTATGCTAAATTTTTTTCTGTATGCTATTATTAGTTGTAATTGGAGGTATACTTGTCTTATAAATAACTGAAGTATTATTAGCATTACACTTAGAGTTGTATCTATTTTTTGGTCAAATTGCTCTAAAAGATCGTTAAACTTGAATCGAAATAAAAAAAAAAGTCGAACTGACAGCCCGTCTTGCAATACATCTGAGAAACGCTGAAATCACCACATGATGCTGAGGCCGATTGACGTAAATGAACGCTGTCAGCAAATGACCTACGTTTCGACGCTGAGACTTATACGCTCGATTTCTTTCACATATTCGCTACTCTGTGTCTACAAGACAAAAAAAGAACCCACAGTGGATTACAGTCGTCGTTAGGCTCTCTCTCTCAAAAAAAAAAAAAAAGATATTATTAGAATATGAACACAACACAAAACTTGTTCGAAATATTATGAACATTTAATCGAGATTTTCATGTATAATCCTTTTTATAATCAAGCGTTTGTACATCAGTTAATATATGCATACTGCATTTTTTTTTAAATAAACGCCATGTGTATACAAAATAAGGTTTTTGATAGTGTTTGTGAAGACAAGGAAAATATTCGGAAAGATTTAGATGACCTATGCTAGGTTAGCCTTGGAAGGAATAGCAGGGGTTACTATTAAGACTTTGATATAAAAATGTCCACAACATTCTAGAATGTATGAAAATATATTTAAGTTCACTTTATAGAGGATAAAACAAAATTACATAATAAAAGCCAAATAATGCCCATTTACACTAGGCTACCGACTCGGTCTAGGAAACTCAACCACGTCAATAGTTGAGGCTTGGATTCAGCTTCAGTTTCTAAAATATCATCATATGAAATCATGCCATGTCCCTAATAAGTATTGCTACTTGCCCTGTTCATTTTAACTAGAATCCTGAAGTGACGGCAAGCTGACAGTGGACGGCTGTATACATTTTTTTTAGGAAATTGATGAAGATTACGCATATAAAATAAAACTAAAAGTAGTAAAACGTGCTCAGACGTTGGAGATATCTTTTCAATGAGGTAAGCCTAATTTTTTTAAGGTTTGTCATTCATCACTATGAAGCTGACTTTGTGACTTAGTTCTGGAGTATCCCAGAGCTTCAGAGGACTCAATGACTAAACAGTAAATAAATACCAAAAATATTACGATAAACTAAAATGTATTACGAATGTGAATTATATTTTGAAACAAAAGCCTATTATTGAAATGTAGAACTATTTCCACTAATTTTGATATCTATAATTTTTCCATATTGCTGTCCGTTAAAATTTATCATTTACCACAATTCATTTCTCTCGAAATATACGGAATCCCTTCCTAGGCCCTCTTTACCTTCATATTTCTATTCACTTCAGTTCAAAAAATTATCAAGAGAGAGAGAAAATGATGATAGATTCTGGATATTTCTCAAGAACTTTTGTTAAGGAATGATTAATCTATATTTACATCAGTATGGAAAACAAAAATGATTACTATCAAGAATTAAGTAAATACATAAATAGTGATGTGCATGATTCCTGAAAAAAATATGTCACATAAGGTTTTTGTTTCAAAATATAATTCTTCATCGTTGTACGTGTCCTATGCGTATTTTAATTTCAATCTGCTGAAGCGTTGTGTCAAGTCACTCCAGCTGAGTCCGACTCGTTAAGCTGGTATTGTCCTTCTCGACGAACAAAGGACACGGAACAGTAATGTCAGCCCGGATTAGTGCTGGAACAGCGCTCCCTTGAAGTGGGGAAAATGAGTAACGATGGACTTGTTTGATTCTGTGGCCTGGAAACAGTTAGAATAGGCAAATCTAAATGCATAAAGATCATTTAGTACGTGGTGAGAATACTAATTTTTAGCATGAAATGGAGTGTAACTGCTTTAAATTGTTTTTATGTACCAGACATGATAGGTCTTGTGTTTCTCAGACGAAGCTTGGGTATGCTAACGGAAGCAGAAACTAACACCCAAAGCAGCTATGCCATGCCTTACGGTAGACGCCTAAGTGTTGAATACTTAATCAAGAAAATACATCAGTAGGAACGCTCTGCGTGTGCTGTTTGATCATTAAATGAGACAAAAGTGACAATCAAGCCCACGAGATTCCCGATATGGTAAATAGAATGTTGTCAAAAGCATGTGAAGGGCACAAAGATATCATAAGACGTGCGAAACCACTGGGCAACAAAGAGTACTTTGTCTTTACACAGAGCTAAATATTTTCCTCAGCTGGATAAGAACTGACTACCCTAACAAAAACAAGAGGCAGTCAGAGCCTCTAGAGAAACGTCGTGGAGCCAGAAGCTAAATCGTAGTACGACACTGCCACATGTTGTGAAAGAGAACCCATTTCATAGTGCGGGGAACCTTCAGGGCGAATCCCTTCAAAGATGGTCTTTGTTTTGGTGTAAAGTGAATCAAGTGTTTCTGTATGCCAGTGAAAAAGTTTCATTGCTGCGTTTTAGGCGTCAGGCAGTTTTGTGCATCCCATTCATATCAATTACCATTTGTATGTGGACTAAATATCTAATAATAAATTTACTAAAAAAAGCCTTCACAGAATGTACAGCTCTTTATTTAGAGTGTGGATTAATTTTTAATTCAGCCAAGTTAACAAGTTGTTGTCTGTGCCTGTAGTTATACTGAGCACTAAAACCACGGTACAACTATTTCGTCTTTGCATTCAGTGGTATTCAATAAAAATGTCACGGTACACATATTTACTTGTGTAGTTGAATTTATCGAGTCTAGGAACGGTGATTGTTTGCCTTATAAATGACGGGTTTCCTCAGAGGTCAAACATTTTATTATTTACTTATTATAAAACTGTACTACAATTAATTTTCTTCCTGAAGCCTTTAACATTTCCGCAAATTTAGTAAAACGAACTTATTCGAAACGCCATCTATAAACCCAACCTCTCTTTGAAGTATGAGACTACTGACTGGCTGATCTGCCGATTGTATGGAAATAGGAAAAAGATCTGAAAAGGCGTTTTTCCTGACATGTATATAAATGAGGTGTTTGCTATGAAGAGCACGTGCAAATTCGAATTTCATAAACCAAAGCTTTAAATCTTACAGCTTACCAGTCTCTAGTGGCCTGCCTCTATTTATCAGCATTTTTGACAATTGTTTAGCTGCCGTTCATAATTCGTGTGAAAAAAATAGCGGCTGAATTTTTTTCTAAGCAATGTGCGCTTACAAAGTATTAAAGTACCTCCAAATAAAAAAAAAAACTGATGACCACTTCCATCCGATAAACTGTATATATATTTCTAAACGTCACGTCATCCTCTTAACTTCTCAACTCCCTTACACCTTTGGATATTCTTACCCCATGTAGCCTTGAAACCCAGTAAAAAACAAATGGAGAAGAATTATCCATATATGGTGGGATTCATACCCATATACTTCGCACAGTAAGTTATGGTAGCCTCACTCTAATGATAAGATTAGAATGTGCTGTAGTGTTCATCAGTGTTTGAGTTGGTTTGGCAACGTAGATCTGAGAATGGAGGATACTCTGGTGTTTAGTCGGGAAGTGACTGAAGGAAGAAGGAGAGGTAGACGCAGATGGAAAGGAAGAGGTGTAAGAAGAGAAGGACCTTTGTATCCACGAAGCTCACGAGTTCGTGCAAAATGAAACAAAGTAGCACAGCAGGATGGAGAATGTGCTCCTAACGAACTTTCAAGGCAATGGGCAGAATGAGTAAGATTTTTTGGGGGCAGGGAATCCGTCCTTGGCTCAGCAGTTGAGAGGTCAAGCTGATAATCTGTTATTTTCTAATGTTTCGTCTTCAAGGGAAACTTGTTACTTGTTATATATATATATATATATATATATATATATATATATATATATATATATATATATATATATATATATATATATATATATATATATAGGACGTGGAGGAATTGCTAATGCCCTGGACCCTCTCTTGAAAGACCAGGGTTCGCTCCCGATGTGAGTCAGAAATTTATTTCTGTGAAACACGTTCTCATGTGTTCATTTCCATACATACATATCTTTTGTGGTTTCTCCACTCGTCTCCAACCTTCCTTCTCGTAGTTCACATCCTAGTAGACTTGGGCCTTCTAACTCTTCTGGGGTACAGAAGAATCCAGCTGTCAATATCAAAGCCTATTCTCTCTTGGCACAACCTGGGCAAGCGTTTCATAGCTCTTCATTGATATCGAAAATTAAGCAGAACACAAAATTATTTGACTAACATATTCATATAAAAGTATCAGATTCTTAACAAGAGTGCATTAATCATGCCGATCTCAAAAGAGTAAAAAAAAGGTAGCATCAATAATGTCTGAATAGAAAACTGATGACGATTAATACCAGGTTATTTAGTGGCATTCATGAAATGCTTTGGGCGGCTAAGAGCAGCATCGGCGTTTTTATTCAACTGCAGGCTCATTTCATGTGCTAATGACGCTGGATGAAAACCGTATCTCTAATATTTTCAGACCACGGACTATACCACGACCTCTGCTTAATGAGCTCTTGCCTGCTTTTGCTCACGATGCGCTTTCCGTTCTTTGTAATTTTTTTCAGGATTTTAATAGGATTTCCTTCATAGGGGAAATAAAGTGAGTTCTAAAGAGGTGGCCCTTCAAAACTGGAAATAATAATTGTCGAGAAATACCAGGTCATAATAGTGTCGCGATTTTATTATATCCTCATTTACTGCACGACCACGTCGACTATCATGGCGTGGAGAAGAAGCCTTGTAATGAAACAAATAAACTTTTTACAAATTTACCTTGTATTTTTTGCGAACGCCACACAGATCCATACAGTACTGACCTGGAACGCTTTAGAGCTGAATTACTCCGTACAAAATGGTGCACATGGTCTTCTCTTCCCCGGTTTGGAGTTTCCATTTCTTCAGCATTGGATTGTGGGCGTGCTACCGTTAGCTTATAATTAGAACTTGACCTTTCTTCTTCGAATAAAAACTACTTCAAAAACTTCCATGAGTTGTTTCATCAACAGAAGGTTCTCTGATCATAAGATACCATTCCACTTCGTTTCAGGGACCAGCATTCTCGGTACCGAAGAACAATAAACTTTGCTTGCGGCAATACGCTTGTGATGGATAGGTTATATTGACGGGTAATCCACCATGCAAAGTTTACACTTTCTGGTACACTATTCTATAAGGCAGCGTAATTTTCCCTATAATATCACTGAACGATGTAAAAAACCTGGAGGACATGAGGAGTCAGCATCGAAAGCTGTCTTGCTAAAACTGGATATAAAGGAGTCTGGGGACACACACACACACACACACACACACACACACACACACACACACACACACACACACACACACATATATATATATATATATATATATATATATATATATATATATATATATATATATATATATACACACACACACACACACACACACACACATATATATATATATATATATATATATATATATATATATATATATATATATATATATATATATATATATATATATATATATATATATATATATATATATATATATACACACACACACACATATATATATATATATATATATATATATATATATATATATATATATATATATATGATTACTATCACTTTTATACGTGATTCATTTATCACACATTAACATTACCACAGGTGAAAAATAAGAGATGGGGTGTAGGTCCTGACCAGTTTCGACTTTATTTCCAAGCCATTGACGAAGGACTGATACAGAGTATAAGAAATCACAAATATATATACTACAGGAACAGTACTGGCGAACATACACAACCGTTAGAGACTACGTATCCACCCACCGGCCGGTGTCGAGGTAGGAGTGGCTTTCAAAACTCATTTGGCTAAAAATCACAATATACTCTCGGGGGACAATACTGATAAACATACTGACCTTAGGCGACCTCAGATCCACACCTGACAGGTGTCAGGGAGGCGGAGTTTGGAAACTCATTAGCACTACTGCCCCTGTACTGTGTTTACAAATATGATAATCCTATATTCATACATATCTACTGCCTGCCTTAAAATTTAAACAATTTACAATTTTCTTTTGATATTAAAGGATCAAGATTATACAGCCCTTGACTGATATCCATATTATGGTTGTAACGTTCTTTTATAAAGTTAGATTCAATGATATTCCTTTCCAGTGCATTATTAGAATATACAATCCTTCCCAGTTGATAGCACGATTGTTCTCACTAACATGTACAAAAATACCATTGTTCCCCTGTGCACATCTCACACATTTCTTATGCTGTTCAATTCTTTTTTCCAGTGCTTTCCCCGTTTGGCCAATATAAAAGTTGTCACAAGACTTACATGCAATTTTATATACACACCCTTTAGTATTGTCAGGGGAGTTCTTGATAAGTACATTTTTCATTGTTTTATTGTTCTTAAATGCGACATTAACACCAAAATTCTTAAGAAGATGGGGGATATCTTTCATATTATTATTATTATAAGGCAGTACAAGCAAATTTTTTGTGTTGTAAGGTTCTTTTTTGGTTTTGATACATAGTCTTTTTTGCCGCTTCAAGTCCACTGTTTAATACACTGTAAGGATATTTCAATCTCTTGCCTGCATTCCTAATCTTATCTATTTCCTCATCAATAAATTCAGGGCTACATACCCGTAATGCTCTTAAAAAACATAGATGAAAACACTGATTTTTTAACATTATTGCTTTGTCCGGAATAGAAATGCACATAGGAAGAACTATTAGTGGGTTTCTATAAACACTATATTTAAACCCACTACTATTTCTTCGTATGAGGACATCCAAAAAGGGTAAGCACCCATCATTTTCCATTTCCATGGTAAATTTAATTGATGGTACTAATTGATTTAACTTGGCAAAAAAGTTTTTTTTACATCTTTGTTCCCTGGCCATACACAAATTATGTCGTCAACATACCTAAACCATGTTACATTGCGGGGGATTATGTTGCTTAATATTTTCTTTTAAAAAAAATCCTTATATAAGTTACTTAAGACTGGGGATAGAGGGTTTCCCATTGCCATACCAAAATTTTGTGAGTAAAATTTACCATTAAATTCAAATTTACATTCTTTCACTCAATTTAATGAGTTCAATTACAGTACTTTTTGAAAATGGGATATCCAGCTGTGTGTTCTCTAATAATTCAGATAAAAACTCCATCAGATCATCAATTGGCACCTTTGTGAACAGTGTTACTACATCAAAACTTACAAGTCTGGATTCTCTATTAATCTGTACACTATTTAGTTTGTTTATCAGGTCCACATTATTCGTGATATTAGCACTTGAGATGGTACCTACTAATGGGTTGAGAATATTTACTAGGTACTTCGCTAGCTTGTAAGATGCGGAACCAACTGAACAGATAATTGACCTAGTAGGAAAGTTTGTTTTGTGAGTTTTTATTGTACTATACATGTATGGTAGCGATGGGGAGGTCACACACAACTTCTTTATAAGGCTTTCGTTACCTTTTAACAGGTTTTTCACTTTCCTATTGAAACCGCTGTTCACATTGTCTAACGGGTTCTTATTTAATTCTTTATATGTGCTATCATCACCCAAAAGATTTTCCATTTTTTCTGTGTATTCACTTTTATTTAAAATTACAAGAGCGCCTGATTTATCTGCTTTTTTTATGTGTATTAGTCCTTCGTCAATGGCTTGGAAATAAAGTCGTAACCGGTCAGGACCTACACCCCATCTCTTATTTTTCACCTGTGGTAATGTTTATATATATATATATATATATATATATATATATATATATATATATATATATATATATATATATATATATATATATACACAGTATATATACACATATGTATGTGTATATGTGTGCACACACACACACACATATATATATATATATATATATATATATATATATATATATATATATATATATATATATATATATATATATATATATATATATATGTATGTATGTATAACTGAATCACGAAAACATGGAACGTGATGAATATATAAATAAAGATAAAATCCACGAAGGAAACGGAAACACTGTTTTGGCAGTTCTACTAATTCTTCAATTGTGTTGGATTCCAGGTACATATGTTTCCTTTATAATCCCCATCTGTCATTTATATGAGCTTTCTTTGTAAACATACTTTTATATTTCTTCAGTCTGCTAAGTAAAGGACCTAGTGTCGAAAGGCCTCGCAGCACTCCAGTGTTTCCGTTTCCTTCATTAGATTTTATCTTTTATATATATATATATATATATATATATATATATATATATATATATATATATATATATATATATATATATATATATATATATGTGTGTGTGTGTGTGTGTGTGTTTGTGTGTGTGTGTGTGTGTGTGTTTGTGTGTGTGTGTGGATCCCTATCCAGATCTCATCGGCTTATTCTACTCCTGAAGGAAAATTCTCTTTCCCTCTCTCTATATTTATGGTCCTCACAGCAGTGGACGCCTAGTTTCGACCCGGGAAGGGGATAGGCATTCCTTTACAGATCGCGTACTGAATGTTGGCCGAAGCTGTGGGGAATAGATAAGGATGAAAAAAGAAAAAGAGAGAATCATGTACTTTGAAGCGAAGGATGGCGAATTTTAAGAGCCTAATGACAATTTTTCCCTTCAGTTGTATTCTATGTCAGTTAAAAATGGAAGAACACCAAGGAAATAATTCTCGGCCCATCTGGCTAAAATAGCTCTTCGAACACTCATCAAATATTTTCTCGGTGAGTTATGACTTTCCATGAATAAAGAAAAAACCTTATCCTTAAAAAATCATTCGCCCCCGAGCAAATCTTGCTCAGCACCTCAGATGCAGAATTAATGCTGAACTATCTTCCAGTGGACCATCAGAACGAGAGCGATCTAGAAAAACACTGGATGGAATATGTTACGGAAGAAAAATCCAAAGATGTGGCCTTCTAAATGAATGATTTTCACTTTTTCATTTTGGTAGGTCGTCCTCTGAAGGCTTCAAGATTCAGGTGATTCTTTAAAAATGAGAAGCGTGTGTTTAAAAACATGTATTTTTCTTTTAATGTAAAATGTACCTGTACCTTTGAACTTTCGGTAAATTCACTTGATGTTTATATGAAAAACATAAATATTCAGGAATAAGGATTATAATTTTACCGTTTCTTTGAATAGCAGCTCAATCAGTCAAAATAGTTTTTCCGTTTCATCTCTTTTCTTATCAATTTATCGTTTGCTGACTCTCATCTACCTAAAATCATACCGTGTACTCGCAATTCTATGGAATAATCGTGAAAATGGACTGATTTGCCCCACCTCCATAAAGGCAAAACATTTATTTTTTAACCTAGACACTACAAGAACGAGGAGCCAGTATTCGCCTATTACATCACTTTTCCTTACTTTCATTTTCTTTTTATTTGCCATTCTGTTATTGCCAGATATCAAATGTTTTAGTTAATTGTACTTTCGAGGATAAGAATTAATCAAATGTACAAAAAGAATCTATCATTCTTGTCATATACATATCCCCCCAAAATAAGCACATTTTTACAGAAAATACTATATAATAATTACTTCAGGTAAACTGCCATTTACAACATGCATCCGTATTTAACTAATATGAAAAATGAGATGAAAATGACACATAAACTTCACTTGTTCTTTAACAATCTCTTATTTTACCCATTCATGTAAACAATTTCCAGCTGTTTACAATAATAGTTGTGTCACCATGGACGAATAATTCTTATTGGGCTCTTTCAGCGTTACCTCAAAACCTCCCTCCCAATGACAAGGAAAAAGAAGCAACAACTACAAGCGCTAGCAGCATAACTGTGCCCTGTTACTAAAGCCAAACTTTCGATGCGGTGATTTCTGACAACCCCTGAAGTTACAGTGATATCCACAAGCCATAAAATGTACGAGGATGTTTTTTGCAGCAAGGGCTCCATTTACTATTAGCACAATGATTTCTGGTTCAATGAGCATGTTACAGGCAAATTTGCTGCGCCGTACTGAAATTTAATTATCTATATTTGGAAGGAGCTGACTGCTTGCAGTTTGTTATTTATATCTTCTAACAATGCAAAATAAACTATAATAGCTGAAATCAAGCTAAATTTCACTATAGAACCAACATAAACCGACATTAAGAAATGCAAAAACAATTGCAATCATTGTATCATATGTTTCACCAAAAGTTTGAAATACATATACAATATTAAGTATTTTGTTCGACAAAATGAGGTGACCTTAAGGCCTATAGAGTTCATAAGGATTAACGAACTAACGAATTTGGCCTCGAACATAAATCCTTAGAATTTTCACTTTCACTTTGACCTTCCACCTTAAAATGCTGAGAAAATCATTCTAAAATGTTGACGTATAAGCTGACCAAAGACCTTTAAAAATGTTGAGGTTGAAAATGCGACAGCAAATATCTTCGAAATATAAGATCCAGTTCTGAAAACCAGAAACTCTAACCATCTTAGTTAATTGAATCTACATATTCAAATGTTAAAACTTGGGAATTTAAATTGACCTTATAAAACAGAATAAGGTCGAAAATCTTTTTCATGACATAATTATTAACCCCAAGGTATCTTTCCGAGAAAGGAATATAAAAATGAAAATAATAAAAAAAAAATATTTATCATTGTGGTAAGGACCAGTCTGTTTGCCATAGAGATTTATGTCATATTTTACATCATTCAATTGAGGTTAAAATACTATATCCTAAAAAGAGTAAGATTGCAAATATTAAGCTGATGAGCTTCAGGCAGCGCAAAACCAGAAAAAAATTATAAGGATAAAAGGAAAAGATTCATAAAAATATTTATGCATTAGTTTCTTAGTTATCATCTATAATTTTATGTAAAAGTTTTATTCATCTCAAAGGGGATTTGCAGGACAATAGGCAAAAAATTTGAAGAAGTAAGAAATAAGGGTCAGACTTTGATGGGAGATGGTTAGGAAACATCTTTATTCCATTCCAGTGGCAGAAACTAAGCTGTTAGAGACATTTGTATTTGTGCTTTTGGCTGGAATTAAAAATGTCTGTACACGCAAGGAGTATCCTGTCAAAAATTTATTATTTGGTATTTGATCAGTTTTTTTGCAAGTGAAATATAATCTTTGGAAATGTTCTTTTGTATATTTCGCTCATTAAATGCATTTCAAATTAATCCCCAAAAACGCTTTAGATAAAGATATTACACTGAGATTTAGATACAAATTAACAGGGGCGGGGGCTCCCCCATTTGGCTGGGAGCGGAATGACTCATCCGGGAGAATTCGGCTCACCGACGTAGGCGTCGATTGGCTGGCTCCAGGTCCCGGGAGTTCTTGTCAAAGGGCATGCCGTCTGGAGCAGCGGGCGGCTGAATTGTTATCCCAGGGGCGCGCCTTGCCGTTCTCCTGACGGTGGTAGGGGGAAGAAGTGTTTCCTGAGTAAAGTTCAGCGACGGTTTCCATCGGAGGGTGGCGATGGTCGTTGTCGCCGTCCAGTATTTTCGCGCTCCTTATGATCTGCTGGAGTTGGGGGCACTGCCGTGTTCCCTCGTGTAGTGCTGGTATACAGCCCCTTCGTGTAGGTGAACGGCAATCCTCTTGGAGAGTCGAGGCGTACTTCTGCCGGACGATCTTTCTTCTTTGTCTCTTTAATGCAGACATCTATTACTGGAATAAACCATGGAGGGATACCAGGATGTTTCACTTGTAGGCTCTTCTGCGTTTTTATACTTTCATCCTCCAGTTCACCCAGCTGTCTGATCTGAAATGGTATTGAAGAGCTAGATCCAAAAACACTTGCGTCACACTGTTTTTAAGATCTCAAAAGAAGGATTCTCCTTCGAGCTTTTCAGCCGCATGGTGTGTCTCAGACCTAGGTCATGCCTCCGTAAGTCCAGTGCTAGCTGATGGGAGTCTACATAAATACTTTAAATGGGTGAAGTTCTAAAAACTCCAGTGCAGATCCTTAGCCCCAGCTGCATTATAAAGCCTCAACAACGATTTCTTATCAGCACCCCAGTTAAAATTAGATGCTACTTTTAAAATATTTAGTTATCTCTTCACTTTCACTTTTAACTGATCAGTATGATTATTCCAAGTGAGCTTTTCATCAAAGACCTTTCCTAAAAATTTTACTTCAGCAGAGTAAGGTAAAATAATTCCATTTAAGGTAAGAGTTGGAATGGTTTCCTTAGTTCGGGGTCTGCAGAACCGAACAGCGACAGTTTTAGATTCGATGGCTCTTTGTATGAACCTGCTAGTAGATGCTGCATCATATCCTGTGCAGCACAGAACCAAATTATCTACAAATAAAGACCCTTTTACTGGTGATGATATCTTTTCTAATACTCCATTAATGGCAATAGCAAAAAGGGTGACACTAAGGACACTACCCTGAGGAACTCCTTCTTCTTATAAGAAAGGCCGTGATACATGATTCTCAACTCTTACCTTTATATATCTTTCTGATAAAAACGAATTAATAAATCTGATCATTTTTTCTTTAATGCCCATCTTATACAACTTTTTTATAATACCATAACGCCATGTGGTGCCATATGACTTTTCCAAATCAAAGAAAACTCCTATTGTTTGGCACTTTTGAGCAAAACCTTGTTGTATTTGGTTTGAGAGCCTGAGCAAAAAATCTAAAGTATATCTAGTTTTCCTGAAGCCAAACTTAAATGAAGAAAGCAATTTATTTGTTTCTAAGTGCCACACAAGTCTGGTGTTAATCATCTTTTCCATCAGCTTACAAACACAACTGGTGAGAGCTATTGGTTTGTAGCTGCTGTGTAAAGTAGGATCCTTGTTTGGTTTCTTCATAGGGAGGATTAGTGATAATTTCCAACTCTTAGGGACAATACCAGTTTCCCAGATTTCATTTATTATATCTAAAAGAAATTTCTTTGACTTTTCTGGGAGATGTTTCAGCATTTCATATAGTATTTTATCTTCACCAGGGGCTGATGGTTGGGTATTCTGCAAGGCATCTTTGAGTTCCTGCAGTGTAAATTTTGCATTATATGATTCAAAATTATTTTCACTCAAATCAAGAGAAATCTGGGCATTTCTAATGCCTCGGAATTCTAGAGAATAATTCTCACTACTCGATATTCTCGAGAAATGTTCACCAAATTTTTCTGCGACCCTCTCTGGTTGAGTGATTAGTTCACCATTTATCTCAAGGGTAGGCAGAGTTTCAGGGACAAACTTCCCATTTAGTTTTTTAATTTTCTTCTAAATCATTTTGGATGGTGTTTTTGAGCTAATACCATTAATGTAGTACATCCATGACTCACTTTTTGCTTTTAAAAATATTTATTTTGTTTGGCCACAGCACGTTGACAAATAACTTTGGCTTGGGCAGTTCCACTCCTCTTATACTTTTTATAGCATTTTCTAGCGATCTTTCTCATACAACTGCAGGTTTTGTTCCACCAAGGAACTGCTGGTCTAGAGGGGTTCCCTTTTGTTGTTGGAATAGAGGCAACTGCACTGTTGTTGTTGGTGTCATTGAAGTAATTATATGCCTCCGAGATGGATGGAAATGATTTTACATTCTTGTCCATGAGAACAGACTCACTAAATATCTTCCAGTCTGCTTCATCTACCTTCCATTTGGGAGGTGACTCAGAGGGCGGCTGATTCTTAACTGTTTTTATATGAACTGGGAAGCGGTCACTCCCATTTGGATACTATTTACTGACCATTCATAATCAATGTGAGTACTAGATGAGCAAAAAAGCTCTGATTGATAGCTGAATAAGTATTGGAGTAGATGTTATGGGAAGTCATGGCTCCTGTATTGAGTATAGTGATATTATGGTCATCCATAATATCCTCCAACATCCTACCCTTGGCATCTGTCGTGTTCCCACCCTGTATGGGGTTGTGAGCATTAAAATCACCAAGGAGGAGGAAAGGAGTAGGAAGCTGATTGGTCAGTAAATGAATATCATTATAAGTGAAATCCAAATCAGGAGGAAGATAGATGGAACAAACTGTAATTTGCTTGTCCAAAATGAAAGTTACAGCTACAGCTTGGAGATGAGTATTAACTGATAGCAAGGAGTGTTGCAATGACTTATGCGCAATAACTGCTGCACCTCCCTTAGCTCTACCTCCAATTGGTGGTGGAGAATTACATATGCTGTAATTTAACCCAGGATTATATTGTGTGCTTCCAAGCTTAGTTTCCTGGAGACACACACTACGAGCCCTAAGACCTCTACAGTTCCATTGTAGTATTGACATGAAAACTATTTTTTGGGCTTGGTGGAAGGCTCTTTGAATGAAGCCTTCTCATTTACTCTCTTTTGTTTATGAGTATTATCAAGAGATGATTTGGAGAGGACTGGTCTTGACAGGTATGGTTTATTAACAGCTGATTTACTGGTGTCATTTTGTTTCCTTTCTTGTCAGTTTGTTTAAATTCAGGCTGGGGTTCTTGCATCGAGTTTAGTACTTCGTATCCATTACTAAGTGATGCATGTTTAACTGGAGGAGAGGATGAGGGGGAATGTCTCCTCTTTTGGTGCTTTTGCTCCTCAGTCTCCATTAAATCAGACAGAGACTCTGAAACAAATCCAAGGTGGTTGGGTTAAGTGCCACTACTACATTAGAGGGTGCTGCCACTGCACCCCTAGTGGCAGATAGGGGTAGTGGTTTAAGAACTTGAGCATAGCTCCTAGGTTGTTGTCCTAGTTGTCGTTTTGCAAAACCAATGCTTGTATGTTCTGCATTGGCTTTATTTAGTGCAGACAGTTCAAATTTGTAAATTTCACAATTTTTGTTATTGGATTTATGTTCCAGTTGACAATTAACACATTTTGCTTTTCTATTACATTCATCATCAGAGCAGTTTATACAAAATTTTAGCATTTTTGCAGTTTTTTGATGAGTGGCCAAACTCAAAGCACTGCATTGGTCTTTGCTTGAAAGGATGTACTCATACCCTTTCATTTTCAAATAGGACATGAGAAGGTACTTCAGAGTCTACAAAGGTTAAAATGATCATGTTGGCAATAGTTGCCTTTTTCACTCTGCAAACTAAAGTGGGACTCATTTCTAGAATTTCTTCTTCTGTCATGTCACAAAGGTCTTTATCAAATGCTACTCCTCTCCCATAACTAAAGCTTGAGTGGGGCTTGATCTTCGTAATCATTTCATCATTTTTTATGTCCAACAAGGTCAGCATATATGCTTGGGTTGTGGATTTGGTATGAATAAGAACGGTGTTCTTCCCAAAATGAGAAATATTACTGCTCTTTATTCATCCCACCTTTTTCTGAAGAAACCTGCAAAATTTATAGTAGTTATAATTTTCCTCCTTGGCTGAAGCTACCACCCACTTAGGAGGTTTAGGAGTCCTTATTTCTGCATTCTGGTTTCTCTCTGGTTTATCCTCAGTCCATTTAGATGGCACATAAACGTCTAAGTCTTTGGGAACTTTGTCTGTTAAGGCTCCCCATATTGTAGCTTGACCTATTTGTATGTCACTTATACTACTAGCCTTTAGAGCCTCATCATGGCTACTAAAGGTAACCCACGCTTCCCATTTACATTCAGTATCAATAAAGTTCATCCTGACTTCTACAACAGTTCCAGATGATTTCAGAGCTGTCGAGATCATTTCATAATCACAACACACTGGTAAGTCTTTGAGATGGAGCATTCCCACATTTTTCACATAACCTGGCTGTGTTAAGGATTTAATTTTGGATGAAGTCGTCATCAATGAAGCATGGCTAGAGGGTCCAGGGGAGGGGAAGTCAGGAGGGGGATCAGGATATTTGTTATTGCTACTTTTTGTCAATTTATTTTTCGAGAAGTCATCAACATTTGGAGAAATTTCTATCTCCAAGGTGGGTGCAGAGGTCGTCATCTGTGCCAGAACAACACCATCAGAGGGTCCAGGGGTACTCAGATCCTTATAAATGTAGACATAAAGATTTGAGAGGGGTAAAAAAAATAATAATAATAAACCTGAAAACCTTAAAAAGATACCATCAGCCTTTCATGGTCATTATTCTTCCACCAATAGGACAAGTGAGAACTTACTCCCAAATGTCTGCATCCTTACCCTACCCCACAGGGGATGGCATACCACGATTATAGTGGCCCAAGTGTAAGCCAAACTTGCTTGGTAGGACCGAAGGAGTTACGAGAATACTATCATCCCCACTCTAATTGTGTTATGGGCAAACCGGATAGAATGCCGAGAGTCCTATCCCCAGAACCAGACCCCCCCCGGAATCCGTGGTCCACCCCTAAAGAATAGTTCCACCTGATATCTCTCAGGTCCGATCATTGTCAGGCAGCTGATGGTCCTACCACAGTTCCCACTATTTAGCTTCAGATATGAACCCAATCCCAGTTATGTCTTTTCCTGTTTATTAAGTCCAATAAATTTTAGCAAATGTGGAAAATTCCACAAAAATTAATTCAAAGAAATATATAATGGTCTATAGGACTCTTGGACTCAAACCCGGGAACAGATTCCTGGGGTTCAAGAGCCCTCCCCTCACCTGGTCAAGGTGGTCCCAAATCGAGGGGGGGGAACGTTATTTGGTAAACCACTCCTTTCCTCTTCATGGGACCGACGGCAGTAACGGGCTATTCCTCATGAGGTACTGGACAGTCTTCCGAGCCTTGTAGTAAATCATAAGGTCGAGTTTTTGTCTGTATCGGTGGGTTTATTTGTTTACAGAATTTTTACAATAGAAATATATTTTTAATCACATATACACAATTTAATTAATTCAAAAATTTTACTGTTGGTGGGACACCCAATCAGGTTCATTCCTTTTTGAGATTCTAATATGGCTTTAATAGGGACTTTTTCTCAATAAAGGACTAGCTTCATAAATTAAGCATCAAGAGTCAGGACCACTGATACCGTTGAACTATTTTGTTAGGTCTGTTGAATTAGTCAAATGTGTGCCTGATATGCTGCCAACGGCGGTGATGGTAATTTTGTAAGAAATTGTTTAAGATTATATGAAGTACTTCTGAGCTTTAGCGAGTCTGTGGGTATTGACAGTTCAAATTTCCACCTACATGTTTAACTTGAATCAAAAGTAACGTTTCTATCCAAAACCTAAGTTTTGTCTTCTGCATGAGGAAAGCTTGCTGATATTTTGCTTTCAATTTTTACTCTGAATGACGTATCACATAAAAGTTTTCAGATAAAAATCTTACTCAGCATACAACCTTTCATTCATTTTCTAATGCCTCAATGTCGTAATTTTTATTAGGTTGGTTGTATAAATTATAAACTATGTAATTATCGTTTTTTTATTCGTATTTTAATACTTGATATTTGCAAGTTAGTAAAATTTACAGGTACTCTGTCATAACATACTTTGTTATGTACATATAGCAATACCTAAATTTCCTTCTTCTCTAGATGTAGACACTAAGGTATATTTACCTATTGTTGATATTGTTTTGTTGACTGTTGTAAACATAGTATCATTGGTTCATATTCCCTTAGTAATCGTTGTATTTCTCCCATATGTAATCTGGTCTGTAGACCATTTACGTACCATTATATAATATAATTACTAAAAGTATAACGTTAATGTGTTCAAGTGTTGTTTTCTTTTTTGTGGGTCATCAATTTGCATTTTTTCTAAAATCCTATTTACAATATTTATTTGTTTTTCTTTATAAGAAATTATGTGTCCAATGCACATACAGCCCTTTTCATGAGTGTCTAAACTAGTAGTTTCTTTATTTCTGTACCTTATAAAATTTTGTATAGTGTTTGATAAACTGTCCTTTGTTAATATTTTGTTTTTGTTGCACAGTTCAATGAAACATTCATTACATCCACTTGTGTTTTCATGTGTCGCTTCTTCATTTATTTCACTTACTCTTGCTGCACCTATTATTGGTGATGGAGTAATCTCTTCTCCCATCACATAATTATTCTTGTCAATGGTTTGTTCCTCCACTAATTCTTTGATGTTCTGGGTATCTTTTTCCATTGGTTTTATTATTACTTTAGGAGACAAAGGTATATAGTTATAATTTTTTGGTTTATGTTCTTTCTTAGGTTCTCCTGCCTTATTTTGATGAATGTATCTCTAATAATAGTAGTTTTTTTTGTTGGTCTTGGGTGGAGTTCTCTCTAAGGCCTCTTTTTTTCATTAGTTTCTAATTCATCATAACTATCTTCTAATATTTCTGTGGTGCTTGTATTATCTTCTAGTGTTTCCATTTCTCTTAATATCTCAAATGAATTTGAACAAATATTTGTATACTTTTCTTGGTTCTTTGCCATATTAGTTTCTTCTTGCAAAGTAGTTATTTTTCTTTGAGACTGATCTCTCAGGGTTTTGTTACCCTTATCTATTTCCGTTTTCGTTTCACTGTTTGATCTAGTTACAGTAGAAAACATTCGTTTCCTAGCGAGATCATGCATTCCTCTAACTTTTAATTCTAATTTGGCCTCTTTTATAGGCATTCCTGTCCTTTTCTGAAGTAATTTTAATTCTGAATTGTATATATAATACGTACACCCCCTAGATCTTGCATGGTGATTTTTTCCATAGTTAACGCATTTCGGTTCACCACACCTCCATTGTGTGGTATGTTTGTCAGATCCACAATATGCACATATAGATTTATTATGGCAATTTTTCTTTGTATGTCCATACATACTACAGTTTTGGCACTGTAGTGGTTTTGGAACATACGGCCTCAATTCTCTGCTCTGGCCCTTGATTTTAATTTTCAAGGGTAATTCATGCCCTTCAAATTTTATCTTTGCCATTCTCAGTGTTTTTCCATTACTCCGTCCACTGGCTAGAAGTTCAACCCCGTGGAGGCCCGCTACAGCACCTTCGACAGGGAACTCTGTGCAGTATACCAGGCGGTCTGGCACTTCAAGTTCCTCCTGGAGAGTATGCCCTTCACAATCTACATGGACCACCAGCCGCTGGTCCACACCTTCACCAAGCAGGGAGGCGCATGGTCTTCCAGGCAGCAACGGCACCTCGCGGCCATTGCAGAGTTCACCTGCTCAGTCAAGTACCTCCCCGGCAGGAAAAACCCCGTAGCAGACGCCCTCTCCAGAATTGAGCTCAATGCTGTGCAGCTCGGGATCAACTACGGGGACCTCGCCCGAGAGCAGACCGCCGACCCGGAGACTCCAGCCTACTGTACCGCCATCACGTCCCTGAAGTGGCGGGACGTGGCCCTCACCCCCGAGGGTCCAAACCTCCTCTGTGACGTCAGCACCGGCCAGTCTCACCCCCTGGTGCCCGCCTCCCATCGCCGTCAGGTATTCGACGTCATCCACGTGTTGTCCCACCCCTCCGGCGGGACGACGGCCAAGTTGCTGACAGAGAAGTTCGTCTGGCATGGAATGCGGAAGAACGCGAGGACCTGGGCGAGGTAGTGCCTTCGGTGCCAAACCAGCAAAGTTGGTCGTCACACCGAGTCCGGGGTAGGCGAGTTTCCCCAGTCGAGTCGGCAGTTCGGCCATATACACATCGACATCGTTGGACCTCTGCCCCTGTCAGGCGGGGCCAGGCATCTCCTGACGGTTGTCGACCACTCAACCAGGTGGCCCGAGGCTACGCCCATGCAGGAAGCCACCGCCAGCGCATGCGCCGAGGCCCTCCTCTCCACCTGGATTAGCCGCTTCGGCATCCCGGACCACATAACCACCGACAGGGGCCCTGCCTTCCTGTCTGAGTTGTGGTCCGCCCTGGCACACCTGCTGGGGACATCTCACCACACCACCACCGCCTACAACCCCGCAGCCAACGGCTTGGTCGAGCGTTTCCACAGGTCCCTGAAGGCGTCCCTTATGGCCCGCTGCACCGCTGAGGATTGGAAATACCAGCTGCCGTGGGTCCTCCTCGGGTTGAGAACCGCCCCCAGAGCCAACGGCGACCTGCAGCTGAGAAAATCTAGGGAGAGCCCCTCGTAGTCCCATCCGGACTAGTCACGGAGGACTGCCACAATCCATCAGTCCAGAGGCTTCGCAAGGTAGTCAGCAAGTTTGCCCCCTGTAAGCAGACATATACCAACAGGTTAGTCGCCTTCACACCACCCGGCTTGTCCTCCACCACTCATGTCTTCGTCAGGGATGACGCCGTCTGCCCACCACTGACCATGCCCTACAGGGGGCCCTTCCGCGTGCTGGAGAGGAATGACAAGGCTTTCCGGCTCGCCCTCCACGGAAAGGACGATTGGGTGTCAGTCGACCGCATAAAGCCCGCCCTCCTGTAGGAGGACACAGACGTCACCGCACCGCACCCTGCGCCTGAGCAGTCGCCTCCGCAGCCGGGCCACTGCAGAAAACGGGCACACAGCCGCCCCCGTAAATGTCAGCCCACACCTACAGCCAGCCGCTCCCACGCACAGTGCAAAACCCTGCTCACTTCACGCAGCCGCGGCACTCAACAGCGCCCCAGCAGATACGCCAATTAATCAGACATTACCAACGTCTTTGGGGGGGAGTATTTGTAAAGTCCCCACTGAGCGGGTTTTCTGTGGTGATGACCCGTTTTCTTCGCTTCTCCTAGGATCGCCGCTCCTGGGTAACGGGTCACGCAAAATTCAGACATACCCAATCAATTAAATTGTTTTATGTAAAAATTTACCTGCTACCAAATTGTATGTTATGTGTCCTTCTTTCAGGTATCAGAATGTATTCAACTCTGCTATTGCTCATTTGTGTAACTCAAAGTGTGTTTGTTCATTGTATTTTATTGTCAAATGTTATTGACCTCAGGTCACCCTTGTTCCCATTCTATTCCTCGTCGTGACGTCAGTCTGCCGCTATATAAACCACCTGTGTCCACAGTAAAGTAGCAGTAACCTTATCCTGCTCGTTTCTTTAACGCTTCTTAATCCAAGGAATTTACACCTGTTAACTTTGGAGACCTATAATTGCACGTGAAAGTGACATCTGTCAGATAATAATATTGCAGCTTTTACTTGTCACCAGGATCCCTGACCTACAAGTAAATATTTTAAATTTTGATCTAAAATTTGCACTGTTCACCACATGAGACCTGCACTTACCTTGGTGATTTCCTTATTGGTGGTGTAACTTACTGCAGATGCAAACAATGGCTATATATTGTCCCCTCAAGATTTTCCACATTTGCTGAATGTGAAATAATAAGGTAAGGCATCAAGCACAAGAGAAATACATAATTATCTAAAGACTGAGCAACGAAGAGCTAGTTTTTGAGTTCGTCTCTTTCTTCTCAAATGGTCTAGACTTCCTTCCAGAGCGCTATTGATAAGGCGATGTTTCTCGGTGACGACCTGGATTGAGGGCTCTCTGAAAGATGCCTCCGAAATGCTTAACAAGAGATGCTCTACAAGATCTTAAGAGTGATTTAAGACGATGGTTTACAGACATTCAATACGAATGAAAGTGATTATCAAAAAGACCATCCACATGACTCAAGGCTGTGATCTGTAAAAGATTTCAAAGATACTTGAGGAGAAATGACCTAGCAGACCTAATGAATACATTGAAGAGACGGTCTTATAATGACCGCGCAAGATACCATTCAAATCTGAAATGTTTTGCGTTTCCTCATCAATACTAAAACGTTCTTTGCTCAATATGCTGGTGAAGGATAGGATCAGGATTAAGAGTAAGTGGAATAAGTGTGAGCGAAAACACGGAGGTAAGGTCGCATGAGTCTCGAAGTGGTTGTGAAATGAACTGATGTGAAGTTACATGATCTGAGCCATTGAAAGACTAATGGTTCATTGTCCTGGAAATGACTGAAATTTTAGTATAAAATACATTCATATATTGTGTTAGTAGTCATTCATTTATGTATAGTCTCATTTAGATTTAACAATGGTAATGTATTCATCATAATATTTATATTTGGGGTGTTATTAATAAATACCATTTCTTGTAATGGCTGAAATTGAATTAGTCTACGTTATGATACTCGTGCCTGCAAAGAGTGTCCTGTCAATAGTGGTAATATACAGGGTACGTACTGTTATTTTGAGAAGTTATGGTTGGTGATGGGATTTAAAAATGGATACAACCATGAGACTGCGGTGCAGAAATGATGGGGAAAAATATTAACTGTGTTCTAAAACAGTAAGTTCCAGATCTTTGCTCATTTCCTATGATTTTTACTGGAAGTCAGTAAATTTAGTTTTAAGTCTCACTTTCATGTGATTCCTTCTATGTTAAGAGACTCGCCACATTCCTCCCTTCTTTTCTTGTGGGGATTGGTGATAACTATCAGGCTGGAATTCAATGGTTTCTACGGCTCTGATAAGGAACTCAGTCCAGATGGACAAGCAGTGCCCTCAGTTCTGTGCTTTTCCATCTTCCGTGATTAACGAATATTTCTGTGACGAGTTGATATCTTAACATGGAGTTAAGATATCAGCTTAAAGGAAGAGGCTGGACAGTCACCGCTATCATGCCAATTTCCTTGGTTGGCGGTGAGCTCTCTTCAACAGAGAGGCTGATTCGAGTTACAGTGCCTCCTGCTATCTTGTCGGGTTACGTGTCACCACATCTAAAATTTGCTTCAGTTGGCCCTAGAGCCTTTTATCAATGAAGCATTTCTGATGACACTTTTTCAAATTTTCATTATGAATACACCAGGAATATTCTAAGAACCTGATGATGAATACACTTTTAGATATGTGAGCATGGTTATGGGCTAATCTCGGGGTTCATCTAAGACATTTTTTATCGTAGCATTACAGAGATAATGGTGTCAGAGTGACTTATAATTTCCCCGTCAACCGTTATCAGTAGCATAGCATGCTTCATTCAAATGCTCTTATTTGATTTCCCCAAGGAAATTATTACCTTTGTTTTGTGTTTTCTGAGCAGTTGTTTGGCTAGAGGTATTGAATTCATTCTCAGGTTTTAGCCATTCGTTTAGTTTCTTCACCGATGCTCTTACCTGCTATTAATCTTATGAACTATGGCATGGCAATCCCTTTCTATCCCTTACGTCGTTACGACCGTGATTCTGTTATTACCCTCCGGTGATGACAGATGGGTTTGTTAATTCATCGCAAGAGGAAATATGACTTCATTTCCTATATATTTCACGATATAAATGTCTTCTTGATGATTGAGATTATTATGGTTATTTATTTTCCCCTAAAATATTTCTTTTACGTCTTTTATGTCAACTACTGAAGGAAATTGGCCCCTTGAAGCGAATAAAAAGTCTTGTTTGGACCCCTGGTTTCAGAATAATTAAATCTGATGGATATTCACTTGTCTTCGTCACTTCACTGCGCCGATTATTGACAACCAAGACAGTAACTCGTAATTCTGATGTCTTCAGGTTTAAGGCTTTTGAATTATCACTTTGATATTTTTTTTCTTTTTTGCTTGATTAGAGTAAACTGTATTGGCACATATTGGTGACATTTTTATTAAGTCTTATGAACAAATTGCTTGTACTTTTTTTCTTTTTTGCTATAACTAACTACAAGCATTTAGTTATAAATTAAGGAAAAAAGTATAATTATTTCGATTTGTAACTTAAGCAAAGCATTCTCTTTACCAAAGAATCTATTAAATATTCTTTTAGACAAAGAACATACTGAATATTCTTTTAGCCAAAGAAATGTTGCATTATACCCCATTATAACAAAAAAGGGTTCAAGATGGAACAAATAAACAAGCCCTCCGAATTTCCAAGATAAAACTACTTTCCTCAGGCCAGAGGAGAGAGAGAGAGAGAGAGAGAGAGAGAGAGAGAGAGAGAGAGAGAGAGAGAGAGAGAGAGAGAGAGGCGGGCACTCAAGACATAAGACGAGCGTGCGAAATGGACGATGTCTCAACGTTCTTCTAATTGTCATTCCGTCTCCTTTCTTTTATTCTTACCCTTTCCAGATTTACTTCAGTTCAAAGGACTTCCTTGAATTGTCAAATCTATATTTTGATTTCAACACTGATTTATCGGGGGTATGTATTTTGATTATGTGACAAAATAGCTAGTCCCAAAAGAGCTAGTTCTAAAACAGCTAATGCGCCATAAGCGCTAGTGGGACAAAATAGCTATTAGTAGCTCTAAATCAGCAGTTAAATTTGTATTACATACGTGGTAATTACATATTATATCTTTTAGCAAATAAATTATCACAACTGGCAACTCTAACATAGTTAAAGATATTTGTTTTAGGTTGACAATAGTCGTCTCGCGATTTGGATTTCATTTTGGTTGTGCTTCCTTATTCGTCTGTTGGTTGTAATTATTTTATTAATAATTATACAATCCTTCAACATGAAAGTAGAAAAATCATAAAAAGGAAGCCATCAAATATGTCACGAAGGATACATTTATCGGAAGAATACAACCAATAAGGAAGAGCAAAATTGGAGGTGCTTTATCAAAGGCCGTAAAGGAACAGCTACAACTGCGGTTGACTATAGAGACAATACTGATGTCATTTGAGCTCAAAAGCATTCACATGCACCCGATATGCAACAGGAAAAAGCTAAGATTGCCTTAAGTATGCTAAGAGAAGAATCGTACTGTTCAACTGCGCCACCACGAAGAATCATTGCTAACATTACCCAAAATATTGATTATGAAACGGTCTCTCGTATGCCACAAAGAAATGCACCTAGGAGAAGTCCCCCCGAAAAAAGACAAAAAATTGAAGCTTACTTCCCAAACCAGAATCAATCTCAGAAACCAATTTACCTGAAGATTTTAAAACAATTACTGTAGGAAACAATAAAGAAAACTTTTTACTTTATGATGATGCCAGTGATTCCCATGAAATACTAATATTCGCATGCCAAACCATGCTGGACCAACTTGCAACTGCTACGCACTGGATATGCGACGGTACATTCAAAATGGTTCCACAATTATTTTATCAACTACCTGCTGTATACTATCCACGCTAGTAAAACTGAATATTTATTTGCATGTGTTTACATCTTGCTGACAAATAAAACAATGGAAACCTATAAAAAAGAGCCTTTTGAATTTTGAAACAAGAGCGCCCAGACTGAAAGCCGGCTATGGATGCTTTCAAATTAGTTTTGAAAATGTAGAGAAACAGGATGTTTCTTTATCTTTCGCAAGCAATTTGGAGGAAAATTCAAAGTACTGGTCTAACAAATAGTTATGTAACTGATACTAACTTTATTGTAAATCGCCTGCTGCATTAGCATTCCTACCCCAAAATAAAATAACCCAAGCATTTGAAGAAGTGCTGGAAACACTGGAGGATCTTCAAATGCTGCAAGACATGGAAGAACTATGCTGTTATTTTGCGTATATTGGAAGACCCCAAAGAACAAGAAGAAGAACAACAAAGGACGGCAGAGGATTTACCAAGAACAACAAACAAGCTCTAGGGTTGGAGGCATCAAGCAATTCAGACACTATATGATTCTCCACACCCTTCCTTATGGCGGATTTGAAGAGGCATTCAGCAGGGGGAAGCTACGCAAAGAATTAAGTTAACTGCACATTTTTCAGGTGAAAGGGAGACTATAAGTAAAAAAGCCAAAGAAATTAACTAAAGGAATGAAACAATAAAACAACGGCACCAAAATGAGGAAATTTCAACATTTGAATACCTACGTGGCATTCCCTACTTTACTAAATACTGATTAAATATATTCATGACTTATTTTTTTACCACGATTTATTTTTGACGAGTTTATTAAATAAAAAATCGAGACTTCAAAAGTTTTTTTTTTAAATCAAGCTTTAAAAATTTTTTTTTTTTTTCGTCCCACTAATACTAGCGATTTAAGTACTAGCGCTTACGTCTTATGCCGTACTAAGTGTTATAGCTCTTATGTAGCACTATCAATTGAAAAATGATAAGACAACTGCAGAATGATGAAAACAACCTGATATTAATAATCTTACTGTGAAAGAAGGAAATCTTCACACGAACAATAAGTGCAGTAACTATTTGCATACAGTAGATTCGAAAATTTAAAACAAAACTGTTAATCAGAACGAAATTGATGAGGCAAAGGAAGAAGAAAAAAAAAGATATTATAGCAAAAATGGAAATAAAATATATAGTGTTAAAATCTAGCTATTATGGTGCACTAGCTCTTAAGGCGCACTACTAAGGGATTCAGAGCCGATGAAACATGGTTTTTCGGCAACACATTTTTATGAAAGCATCGGATAAAGGTGAAAGTTGGCAAGTGTATATTTTATAACCCTACCTAATTTTTGCAAGTACTATTTAGTACCTAAGTTCAATAGTTCTGGTACTTATCAGAGTAAAAGTGTGTTTCCTATGCCAGGGTCATCAAAATCGCAGGGAAGGGTTTTGAACACAATAGTGACGTTAACCTTTGACGTCATGAGGCTCCACCCACAGTGAAGAGAAGTTTTCATATGGGGGAAAACGTCTCTTCGCTGTGACTCTGCCCACTTGCCGATGACATATTCACTAACTGATATTAGCAAGGTCAAGAGAAAAAGAAGGTCTGCTCACTTCCCCCCAGATCCCCCATGTAGGCTGAGTTTTGTCTACCTCCTCATTGCATCAGCAGGTGAATTGCCGTAATGAGCAGGTACCTCTAAGATACATCATCGCCTACGTAGTTAACCAAGCTGGCCTTGGATATTAGCACCCATCCTATGCTTCAGCGATATCAATGATGGCGAACAGGATTTGTCATCGTCCCCTTGACTGCATTCTCATTCTCAATAATTTTATTATTATTATTATTTTGTGGAGGTTTCATTGCAACTTCCACAGCAGTTGTTGGGACTAAGTTGTTAGCTTGGAATTCTTCCATTTTCTTCATATTCATATTGTTTCTACTTTACAAATAATTCAATGCATGTAATTCATCCACACAATGAACCAGTCTATAGCTCATTTGTTAGATCTACATCTATTCAGGGCGGGAATACAAAAAGACAATCCGTTTTGTTTTACCTCAGATTTCGAGATTTTCGCCCTCTATTTGCAGCAAGTCAGGAGCGGTCACTGGAAGTAGAATTCAAATGAAAAGCAATGATAACTCATTTCCCTCAATTGTCAGATGTGTAAAGGTCAACGCCATTGCTTTATTTCAGTTATTGTAACCCATTGCTATTTTTCTTTGTTATTTTTTATTTATATCGTACAGCACCCTAAACAGCGCTCCTATACTCGCTGCAAATAACAGGTAATGGTTAGAGTCAAGATTTTAAGAGCAAGCTATTATTTACCTACTTAATGTAAATCAAATGTAACACGATTTCTATTGATATGCATGGAAAGGAAAATATACCGGAATCAGTTTGAATGAGGAACATATTGTTATAATCACTGTTTTAACAAATATGTTATAGATATACAAATAAAACGTCAAACACTATAAATAATTTATTTACAAAATGTCTTCATCGTCACTCTCGAGGAAGAGGTCATCATCCCCGTCCTCATCGTCGCTAGCGATGTCAGTGATGACTGGTTCCAAGCTCTCATGGATATTGTCTAACCGTTCCTGCCCACACTTCATGAGTGGCCAAGTAACTAATTTATTACCCGCTATAGAAATAATTACCTATTCAAGCTATAGAAAATCTTGCCACGAGTCTTGTCGCTTGTATACAAAGTGGCAAGCCGTAGCACAAATGCAGTCTTGCAACCACAGGAACAATTTCATATCCTACTGGCTATTATCGAATTTGTTGAAGTCTAGACTGTGTAAGTATATCCATTCACTGCCTACCTGGTGGATGGGTGGAGCCTCATGACGTCATATTGTTTACGCCACGAATTGATTTTCTGGGTTCCGGCATCGGCGACTTCATTTTACTCTTTAAATATCAAAACTATCGAACTTAGGTACTAGATAATACTTGCAAAAATTAGGTAGGGTTATAAAATGTACACTTGCCAACTTTCACCTTTATCCGATGCTTTCATAAAAACTTGTTGCCGAAAAACCGTGTTTCATCGGCTCTGAATCCCTTCGTAGGTATTTTGGTCTAGCTCTTTTGGGCTTCACCCTGTATTTAAGACTGTATTCTGTGCATGTAATATTAATTAAGTGTGATCCAGAGCAATAGATTCAGGTCCTGTTCACAGAGACTGTTATACGCATGCAAAAGTCTCTTAGAACCACCCGAGCAGTAATCCCGTCTCCATAGCTGTATTGCATGAGCTTCGCTAAAAAAACGGCGGGGAGAGATTTCATCACTATTTGCACAACATGGCTTAGATAACTGATATGATCTAGGAAAAATGAATGAGATCTGGTATTACAAGATTACTTTGATGAAGGATTAGTTGTCAATTGAGTACGTAATATATATATACTGTGGCTACGAAGGATGAAGCAAAACCAGAATGGGGCCGCATAAAACGAAAGGGAGAGACAAGTGGTCAAGTTAGGGTAGAAAATGTTGGTAATGAGTGATGAGATTCAGAATTAAAATTTTGATAATTAGTAAGGAGATTAAGAAAGGAAATGCTGATACAGAGTCAAAAAGAGAGAGATTAATAAAAAAAGAAACCGAGGATGTTCAGAACAGAGATGAATGAGGGAGTTAGAGATAGAGTTAGAAATAACAAGGCAGGGAGATAAAATCAGTGAAAATTAGCTTCGAATTTTTGCATCGTTAACATAATTATGAACAGTATCATAAAGACCTAAATAATTTTGAAGAAATAAGAATAAGTCAGTCAGACAGTCTGACAGTATGGTTATGGAAAATATCATGAACAGATTTTAATAATATATTTTTTGGGCGTGTAGTGATTGCCTTCCTGAGGTGATTAATTTTTTTTTTTTTCATGAAAAGGGACACAAATCCTGTACTGTTTGCATGCTTCATAACAATGATTAGCGTTAAGCTTGATATTTTGAGGTCAAAGGTCGAGGTCAGAGATTTTTGGTGTTTCAAAACATCTTATATATTTGCGGTATCCTTTCCATATAAGGAAATGAATCATAAACTCCTTCATGAAAAAAACACTCTGTCCTATTACTACCCCTAATTTGAAAATATCACCTTTGAACTGTCCTATTACTACCACTAATTTGAAAATATCACCTTTGAACTAAGAGATTTCCTTTCAGCCTTTATTCTCATAATGGATGTTTAAATTGAGAACGAACTTCCAACGTCAGTCGCAGCGAAGGAAGGACAGAGCTGAATCCCTCACCCTTCCCTGTACTCAGCAACATGTCAGATATGCCATTACGCATTTGCCGAATTTCCATCAGCATAATAACATTAGGCCCTCCCCAGTTACGAACTACGTTCTAGTGTCCTCGTCGATGAAAAGCACTGGATATTTTTAATTGTCATCTCTGGAATTAGTGAGATCTACCAAATCATAGATTTTCATCCTTTCCAACTGGGTCCGTGTTTCGGTATTTTATTTTGTCAGTCTTTTTTAACAGATTTTGGAGATTGATAAGATCGCAGTAATATTTCCGATATATGTGAGAGTATGTACGTATACATGCATTTATGTGTTTGCACGTAGCACGATGCAGAACTTGTGGGGTGTGGGTCAGTCATTATAATTAAATTACACTGTTCCCATAAGACCGGAGAGTCCTTTCCTCACGGAAATTCCCATCATAAATGCGACCGCGTTCATTGATATTTTCTTTTAAAATACCTTCAACCAAAATTTCCATTTTCTTCTCATTTGCATTTCTTTTTTTCTAAAGACGATTTGATTATGCTAGTTATGTAATAAACCATGTTTTTCTTGTTCTTTACTCCTTTACTTCCACAATTTTCGAAGCCACCACTGCTGTCACAGCATACACTATTTGTTCCAACTTCCTCAGATTTAATCATGAGATTCGGTATTTACAGAACTATTTTTCTATTTCATTTCCAGTCACATTGTTTCGGGAAGTTCTTAGATCTTTTCTTTGTAAGGAATGAATTCCACAAGTTTCAAATTTCAATATACCAAAGAACACAAACATACACACACACACACACACACACACACATACACACACACACACACACACACATATATATATATATATATATATATATATATATATATATATATATATATATATATATATATATATATATATATATATATATATATATATATATATATATATATATATAACTTCCATACTTAGGAAAACCTTAGCAAAGAAATACGAAATGCCTACACTCAGATATAGTTTAGCTTTTTTACTATTGATTATTATTATTATTATTATTATTATTATTATTATTATTATTATTATTATTATTATTATTATTAAAGTAGTATAACAAGCCCACCGAGTTGACTTTCAGTTCTCATTGGGCTGGCTGTCCCGAAGGATTAGAATAAAATAACACGTCCAGGCCTCAGGCCAAGCACTGGGACCCGATAGATTATCCAGTACGATGATGAACGGATTAAAATGAAATTAAAAACTGGACATAGGCACATGCTCTTATACTGGAACACAAACATACAATAAATACTGTACAGTACATTTACTCATGCTTCCTTACATACACACTGAAAAGGTATATTAAAATTCTGAATAAGTTAATTAATATTTGAACATTTTTTTTTTAAATTCGACAAATACTATGAGGGTTTTCGTGCTTTTATTATTTTCTTACTTTAATATTTCACTAATTAAATCACAGTTCCTCATGAACATCAAAATCGGAACGACTGAAAATGTATAAGATTTTAAGAAAATTTCCTTCATTGATTTATTTCCAAAAGTTGACAGTCGTTGTCGGTCATACTTCGGACGCACACAACACATGTCTGACCGTGATTATCACCCCGCACTCTCAGCACTCGGGAGCCGGGCCACGTGGGCTGCTCATTAAGTGTCCGTGTGTCAGACGAGTATGGTCTATTCTGTGACGTGTAAGAATTACTTGTTCATATCTCTCTCTCTCTCTGATATGATGAACTACATTTTTTAACATTAGGTTTTATTTGTTTTAATTTATTATTTTCAGGTTCTTCATTCCATCTATATTGCCATTTATTTATGATACCAACCTTTATGCGGGTTACATAATCAGTAACAGGGATATTCACATTTGCTCTTGTCATGTGGGTTGCTTCTTTGGCTGCTTTATCTGCCTCTTCATTTCCTTTGATCCCTACATGGGCAGGGATCAACATATTTCTACATTTTTTTCATTATTATATAAGTTATGGAGAAATAATTTTATTTGTTGTACAATATTATTTTTCGATTTGTAACTCTGAACATAGCGCTTCTCAAGTCACTAAAAATCACAAAATTATTGAATGATGTTTCTTTAATTATTTTTATGGCTGATGCAATTGCACACAACTCTGCTGTGAATATTGAAGCATTATTAGGTAGAGAGAATTGATAAGTTTTGTCTTGATACACTGCAGCATATCCCCCACTCCCTGCTCTGATTTAGATCCATCTGTATATATTGCGTAATGTGGACCTTTTCGGCTTGTATGCTCTATAGTGTGTTACCTATGGTGTTCTGGTGTATACGAGTAACTTTTTGATAAATATTTCAGGTGTGTACAAATTCTCATATTATTCATTGTCGAGGGAGGAGGTGATTTTACTATTGAAGGCACTTGTATATTTATATTCAGCGACTTAAACAATCTTCTAGCTCTAATTGGGAAAGGTGGTGGATGGTTATTTATAAATACATCTCGTAATTAAAATAATTTTTTGTTGGAGAATCACTTGTCTGAATTCTTAGAGCACTTTTCATTGTTACTAGCTCTCTATGGAGAGAGAGGGGTAGCTCAACTTGTAAAGATGATTTTGGTGCTGATCTAAAGGCATATTCTAAGGCCTTCACTGTGAATAGGGTCTAACATTTTCAGTGCTGCGTTCGATACTGAGCCATATACTTCCCTTCCATAATCAATGATAGACAGAACTGTTGCTTTATACAGTACAGTAAGGATAAGTCTATCAGCTCCCCAAGTAGTGTTCGATTGTTTTTTTAATTAGATTTAATGCTTTTTTACTTTTTGATTTTACGTATGTTATGAGGGTTTTCCATTTCAAGTGAGTGTCGAATACTAATCCTAAAAATTTTGCTGTTTGGCCAATTGGTATACTATGGTTTCTGATATATAAATCTATTTCTTCACCTTTTTTCCACTTTTTATTTTTATAAAACATGATTGCTTGATTTTTATCTATGGAAAATGTTTTATTTATTTTACTGAACTTTTTATTCAGATTATCTAATCGTCTCCCTATTGAGTGTTTTATATTTATTAACTCTGTTAACTTACCGGACCACCATAGTACTTTGAGTTTTGTTGGATGGGGGTTTTGAGTTTGGTATTGCTTTATCAGCAGCATTTTTAATGAAATCAACAAGAAATTTATCAGTTTCACTATGGTCTTTTAAAAATTCAAATGGTGGGATATTTCTAGTGAGCATTTCATCTCTCCCAATCTGCCTTATAATTGTTATAGTGAGGGACATGTTTTGCAGGATTATTTTGTAATAAGGAAATTAATATTGGGGAATGATCACTGGTGTGCAAGTCATCAACTGTATTCCAATCTAATTTGTCAACTATACTTGTTGTACATAAAGTTAAGTCTACTGAGGAAAATGTTCCATGTGCTTTTGAAAAATATGTGATAATTTCGTCATCATTTATACAGCACACGTCGTTTGAATCCATGAACTCTTCTATTTTACTACCTGTTCTATTTGAGTCTGTACAATGACAGTCCCATATCGGGTTGTGAGCATCAAAATCACCTACAATTAATGCAGGTTCCTTGGTGTTGTTAAGTAAATCAATAAGTTTATCAATGTCGCAATTTTGATTAAGTTGGTTATATAAATCATAAATTATGTAATTTTCGTTTTTTATTCGTATTTTAATACTTGATATTTGCAATTCATTAATGTTTACTTTGTTATGTAAATATATAGCAGTAACTAAATTTCCTTCTTCCTCTCTCGATGTAGATGCTAAGGTATATTCACCTATTGTTGATATTGTTTTGTTGACATGTTGTAAACACAGTTCATATTCCCTTAGCAATCGTTATATTTCTCCCAAATGTAATCTGGTCTGTAGACCATTTACGTTCCATTTTATAATATAATTATTGAAAATATTACGTTAGTTTGTGCAAGTGTAATTTTCTTTTTGTGGGTCATCAATTTGCATTTTTTCAAATATTTTGTTTACGATATTTATTTGTTTTTCTTCATAATACATTAGGTGTCCAATGCACATACAGCCCTTTTCGTAAGTGTCTAAACTTGTAGTTTCTTTATGACTGTATCGTATGAAATTTTGTATAGTGTTTGTTAGAATGTCTTTTGTTAGGCTTTTGCTTTTGTTGCACAGTTCAATGAAACATTCATTACATCCACACGTGTTTTCATGTGTCGTTTTTTCGTTTACTCTTGCTGCACCAATTATTGGTGATGGAGCAATCTCTTCTCCCATCGCATAATCATTCTTGTCAATGGTTTGTTCCTCTACTATTTCTTTGATGTTCTGGGTATCTGTTTCCATTGGTTTTACTATTACTTTAGGAGACAAAGGTATATTCTTATCATTTGTTGGTTTATGTTCTTTGTTTGGGTCTCTTGTCTTTAGTTTAACTGATGTATCTCTAATAATAGTCGGTTTTTTGTTGTTCTTAGGTGGAGTTCTCTCTAAAGGCCTCTTTTTTTCTTTAGATTCTAATTCATCATAACTTTCTTCTAATATTTCTGTGGGTCTTGTATTATCTTCTAGGTTTTCCATTTCTCTTAATATCTCAAATAAATTTGAACAAATATTTGTGTACATATGTTGGTTCCTTTCTTCTTGCAAAGTAGTCAATTTTCTTTGAGATTTATCTATCAAGGTTTTGTTATTCTTATCTATTTCCGTTTTTGTTTCATTTTTTTATATTACTATAGTAGAAAACGTTCGTTTCCTAGCGGGAGCATGCATTCCTCTAACTTTAAAGTCTAATTTGGCTTCTTTTATAGGCATTCCTGTCCTTTCCTGAAGTAATTTTAATTGTGTATTGTATATATAATACATATACTCCTTAGATCTTGCATGGTGATTTTGTCTACAGTTCATGTATTTTGGTTCACCACAACTCCACAGTGTGGTGTTTGTCAGATCCACAGTACGCACATATAGATGTATTACGGCAATTTTTCCTTGTATGTCCATACGTACTACAGTTTTGGCACTGTAGTGGTTTTGGAAAATACGGTCTCAGTTCTTTGCTTTGGCCGATGATTTTAATTTTTAAGGGTAAATCATGGCCTTCAAATTTTATCTTTGCTATTCTCAGTGTTTTTCTATTACTCCATCTACTGGCTATGTTGCATATTTCGCAGTCTTGTACATTGTTGTACTTTTTTTTTAAGGGAATCCAGCAATATATTCTTTTCTATTCGTTCTTCATCATTATCAGGGAGTACTATGGTACCCTGTACACTGTTTATATTGTCATGCTTTTTATATGTACTTCTGTATTATCAATATTTTTTATAATTGAGGAATTTTCTCATTGATTTTTTATTATGGTTTCTATCAACCACATCTGGTATTTTATTTGTCTGAATGACATTTCAGTTGCTGAATGTCGATTCAACTTCAATGCCGATGTTTTCTTCTCTGTTTCTAAAGTCATGAATCTTGACGAACTTCTGCTTCCAAAGAGGGAGTCGAAGTGAGTCAAAGTTGGGACAAGATATTCGCCTTTTTTTTTGTTTGATTTTTACTGTAGCGTATGGTTCCAGTGTAATTTCATTAGGATTTTTTCCTGATTTTTCCAGAGAAAGGTTGTCAGAGGAGGATCCAGCAGTTGTCAACGATACCAAGTCGCTACCATCAAAGGGCCCAGGGGTACTTGAATCTTTAAAACTAACCGACATAATGATTGAAGTAAAAAAAAAAAATAAATAAACCTGAAAACCTTAAAAAGATATCAACCTTTCATGGAGTTTAATCCTCCACCAACGGCACAAGTGAGAGCCGACTCCCAAATGTCCACGTCCCTACCCTACCCCACAGGGGATGGCACAACATGATTAGAGCGGCCAAAGCGTAAGCCAAACACGCTTGCTAGGACTGACACTATCACAAGAATACAATCATCCCCACCTAATCATATTATGGGCAAACTGGATAGAATGCCGAGAGTCCTATCCCCAGAACCAGACTCCCCTGGAATCTGCAGGCCAGCCCTAAAGAATAGTTCCGCCTTTGAACTATCAATTTCATAACTCTCAGGTCCGATCATTATCGGGCAATTGATGGTCCTACCACAGTTCCCGCAATTTAGCTTTGGATATCAACCCAATCCCAGCTATGATATCTTTTCTATTTATCAGGTCCTATAAATTTTACAAAAGTGGAAAATTCCACAAAATTAGTCCAAGGAAATATATAATAATAAATGAGAC
>NC_089741.1:10918370-10943370 GCF_040412425.1 Macrobrachium rosenbergii | reverse complement strand
CATTGACCTTAGACACGGTAAGAGGTTATGACCTTATTTGACCTTGTATAAAATACACACACACACTCACACACACACACACACACACACACACACACACACACACACACACACACACACACACACACATATATATATATATATATATATATATATATATATATATATATATATATATATATTATATACATATATATGTATATATGTATATATATATATATATATATATATATATATATATATATATATATATATATATATATATATATATATATATATATATATATATATATATATATATATATGTGTGTGTGTGTGTGTTTGTATGTGTATTAATTTCACAGTTAACAATGAAATAACTCTCACCTTAGTTTTCCTGAAATGAATTTTACAAATTTGACAAAAAAGGTTTTACTTTAGACTTGTTTTTGGAAAGAAAACTAAATGATCGGGGAATAATTTTCACAGCATACTAGTATACATTATAAATTAAAAGGTATTCGTATCCTATTACATAAAGGATGTTATCTATGTGGCAACGGTGTTTCTTTTCATTGAGAACTGGATTTTCTCTCGAAAACACATTCTTTAAATGTAAATGCAACTTACCCTTTTTCTTTGTTTGTTTGCTTACGTTTTTTTTTACCCGATACAAATTATCTTACTATGTCAAATAATAAAACCTACGACGGTATACCTCCAAATAAATCTTAAATAACAAAGGAGGGCAACGTTATAGGAACCACAATCAAGAAATCCTATGAATAAGGAAGCAGGTTTGAGCTGACAATGAAGGGGCTCCAATAAATTTAGTTATCCTGAATATTCATAGCAGAATCGATCGTACTTATGCTTAACAAAACGCTATTTGTTAACAACAATAAAGTTTTAGCAAGTAGTATTGATCAAGTCAGTGGCAACAGAGAGTAAAAGCCAACATTCCAGGGGAAACGAGGTTCATTTATCAAAATCTGACATTTGCAAATACAGCGAAGACTAGCTTGACGTAAATTATATATATATATATATATATATATATATATATATATATATATATATATATATATATATATATATATATATAAGCCCTTTGTTGGCCGAACCGGTTGAGCTTCAGACTGTCGCTCGATGGGCCGGAGTTCAATTCCGCGGCCGGCTGATGAAGAGTTAGAGGAATGTATTTCTGGTGATAGAAATTCATTTCTCGCTATAATGTGGTTCGGATTCCACGATAAGCTGTAGGTCCCGTTGCTAAGTAACTAATTGGTTCTTAGCCACGTAAAATAAGTCTAATCCTTCGGGCCAGCCCTAGGAGAGCTGTTAATCAGCTCAGTGGTCTGGTAAAACTAAGGTATACTTATATATATATATATATATATATATATATATATATATATATATATATATATATATATATATATATATATATATATATATATATATTAGTTTCACAATACTTTCGAAATCTTCTACGTTCTTCAAATTGTAGTTACTGGGAACACAACTCCACAGCTGTTCCGTCACTTGTCGTGACCTCTTCAAAGTGTACTGCATTTTCTTTGCGTACTCGTGTTTTATCACATAGTGCGGACTGAATTGTAGCATCCAAAAACCTCAACAATAAATACATTTAAATACAATACAATCATATTAAAGTACAAAAATGATTTTAACTGAATTTAATTTGTACAAAAATAATACGTTACAAGAAGATTTACAATAAACAAAAATTTAAATAGTGGTGCGGGAACACGGATTGCGGGGAAAGGATGAAGGGTAAGGGACAACGGGGGGAGGATTGAGAGAGAGAGAGAGAGAGAGAGAGAGAGAGAGAGATGGGATTCAAGAAATGTTGTTGCCGTTATTTGAGTTATTTGCTCTTCCGGTGTCGGATGACATTGGCCGCCTATCTGATGGGAGCGATCTCTCTGCTTCCAGTTGGCGGTAATAGAATGCAGACCGATTCTGCTGTGATTAGTCGGTGGAGATTTTGCTCCGTACAGATGATGCTGGTATTCTCCACTAGTTCCTGAGTCGTCGGTTTTCGATTGTGATGATCGACGTAGTGTTGGTGGATGGCTCCGTTATTACGATGGGCTTGTAGACGTCTTTTTAACGTTGTAGAAGTGTGTCCTACGTACGTTTCTTCGGAGGACCGGCACATCCTCTCAGGCCAAGTAAAACAGTAAACGACGTTGGAACTGTCCTCTTTGCTTTGGGTTCTGGTTGACGTTGTTCCTCATTACGAGGGAAGCAGTCAAATTCGGTTTGCAATAGATGCGGACTTGAGCCCGTTCGGAGGGGCTTTGGGCGTTATCCCTCTGCTGATTGTGCTGGCAATCGTCTTCTTCTCTTCTTCAAATCTTTCGCTATATTCAGTCCTATGATAAATTATGATGTTTTTATCACTGTCAACTGTTGATCTGGTTTCACTGTTATAGAGTTGTTCAATTCTCCTTCTTATTACATCTTGTATGACTTTATCCTGAAATCCGTCGTTGGTCAGGAGTTGCTGGACTCGATCGACTTCCGGGTGAGTCCCTCGCCACGTGGAGCAGTGGATTATAACTCTCTTGATATCAGCATCAACCATCAACCGCTTGCAGGTTAATGGGCACTATCCGCACGCACTGAGACACCGCCCTGCATTTGTCGTCTTCGTGTAGACTTTGGTGTCAAACCTTTCCCCATTTGGGTTACGAGGATATCCAAGAAAGGTAGTTTTCTTTCTGCTGAATTCGACCGTAAAATTAAGGAAGAATTTTTCTTAAGTTCTTGAGCTAATTTTACGGCTTTATTTCTGCCTTTCATTGTGATAAAAATAAACCTCGCCTATATGTGTGGTTCTTGCTGATTGGTAAAGGTCGTGGTTTCGACATGGTCCATATAAACATTAGCAAAAAGGACTCCCAGCGGAGACCCCACTGCTATACCGTCACACTGCCTAAATAAGTCACCCTTGTGTGAGAGGAAAGGGGCCTCTTTGGTGCAGGCTACCAACATTGATTTTAGTGCCCTCTCCGGTATTGGTGGTGGTTCCCAATTGTAGTGGGATATGCAGTCAAGTATCAGGTCAATGGTTTCATCCACTGGCACGTTTGTAAACAAACTCTGTACATCGAGAGAGTTTTGGTTATTGTGAATCTTTTTGTAATGTACTATTTTTGTACAACTTAAACTCAGTTAACATAATTTTTATACTTTAACTTGATTGTATTGTATTTAAATGTATTTATTGTTAAATTTTTTTGGACGCTACAATTCCGTCCGCACCATGTAATAAAACACGAGTAGACAAAGAAAATGTAGCAGACTTTGAAGAGGTCACGACAAGTGACGGAACAGCTGTGGTGTTGTGTTCCTAGTAAATGGAGCAAAGCGTAAATATTCGTTTCTTTATCCATCAACTACACTTTGAAGAACGTAGAAGAGTTGGGAAAGTATTGTGTGTGTGTGTGTATGTATGTATGATATATATATATATATATATATATATATATATATATATATATATATATATATATATATATATATATAATGTATACAGTATACATGTATGTATATATGTATATATAAATATATAGATATGTATATATATAAATATTTATATATATATATATATATATATATATATATATATATATATATATATATATATATATATATATATATTTATATATATTATATATATATATATATATATATATATATATATATATATATATATATATATTATATATTATATATATATATATATATATATATATATATATATATATATATATATATATAATCAACACACAATCACATGTGGAACAGAAATAAATTTAGACTCACATCAGGATCGAACCCAGGTCTTTCAATTGAAAGGCAAGGGCGCTACCCACTAGGCCATACAGGTCATAAAAGAAGTTGGAACCTGAGGGCAATTGAAAGACCTGGGTTCGATCCTGATGTGAGTCAGAATTTATTTCAGTTCCACACGTGATTGTGCGTTGAATATTTCTATCTTATTCACTCAAGAGGGATAATTCGAATGCACTGCTGTCAACTGGGTCATTGCTGAGTCGGGAAATTGGGGAAAACACGCTGGTATGCAAGCAGTTAGCTTGCCCAGGCAATTCCTTGGGTGCAGATGCCCTCAGGCTCTAACTTCTTTTATAACTTGTATGACCTAGTGGGCAGCACCCCAGCCTTTCAATTGAAAGACCTGGGTTCGGTCCTGGTGTGAATCAGAAATTCATATATATATATATATATATATATATATATATATATATATATATATATATATATATATATATATATATATATATATATATATATATATATATATATATATATATATATATTTATATATATATATATATATATAATCATGAAGCTACAAATGTGTTAATATCTAATTTTCACGCTACCTCAGGAATATCTCCGAAGGAAAATTATCACGAAGGGGAATTTATATAAGTGATAAATGGTGGAACCCATCGGGACACGAACCCTTGACATGAGCCTATTCAGCGACTCCAGAGGACGTTACCACTACGCCATGGTAACGTCCACTGGAGTCGCTGAATAGGCCCATGTCAAGGGTTCGTGTCCCGATGGGTTCCAATTCATTTATTACTTATATAAATTCCCCTTCGGTGATAATTCTCCTTCGGAGATATTCCTGAGGTAGCATGAATTAGATATTAAGTGACATTTGTAGCTTCATGATTGTATATAAATCACGGTGTGATAAAAAATTTCATATATATATATATATATATACGCATAAATATGTATATATATAAGTGTGTGTGTATATATATATATATATATATATATATATATATATATATGAAGATAAGAAGGCCCATAAAACACTATTTGCACGTTGCAACCATATATTTCGAGCACTTCCTTCCGTGCCCCCGTTTTACCAGTGAACAGGGGCACAGAAGGAAGTGCTCGAAATATGTGGTTGCAATGTTCAAATAGTGTTTTATGGGCCTTATCTTCATATTACACTGTGGTATTACAGTAAATGACATTCATACACACACACAGCCATATATATATATATATATATATATATATATATATATATATATATATATATATATATATATATATATATATATATATATATATATATATGTATATATGTATGTATATGTATATATATGTATATATATATATATATATATATATATATATATATATATATATATATATATATATATAAAATATATATATATATATATATATATATATATATATATATATATATATATATATATATATATATATTTATATATACACACATACATATATAGATATATATGTATATTATATATATAGTGTGTATATATACATATATATATAATATATATGTAAATATATATATATGTATATGTACTGTATATATATATATATATATATATATATATATATATATATATATATATATATATATATATATATATATATATATATATATATATATATATATATATGTGTGTGTGTGTGTGTACAAGTCGCCAACCACAACTTCAAGAACACACAAGAACTAATGAGATGCTAAGAAAAGCCGCATCTGGCCAAAACCGAGGAGTCCTTCGAGGGGAAAACTGGGAGGCAGAACTTGGGAAGACACCCTTCACCTCCGTGCCCTCAGAGGAGAGTCCAAAGAAATAAGCCACTCCCACAGGTCAGGCCTGGATGATTTGGCCTAACAAATGCCATCAATGCCAGAGGCCTAAAGACGTCCTGCAAGAAGCCAGTACCCAATAACCAACAGCAATTCCTTAAAACACACCTTCAAGAGTTGGAATGCAGCAAGTGGAGGAGGTGCCTCAGAAACATGGTACTTGCCCAGAATATGACGTCATAGTTGACACAAGGGGAAAATAGGGGATATAAGGAGAAACACAGAAAAGGACAGAGTTTAGAAAAAGAGTGGGAGAAAGAGAGTAAAAAGAGAGAGCAGAAAAGAGAAAAGTATGGAGGGAAGAAGAGAAACAAGTGGGAAGATAGAGAGAGAGAGAAAGTTGAAGTGGGAAGCAGAAAAGACAGAAAGAGAAGAAGTGTGTTAGTGAAGAAATTGACTCTCTCAAACATTAGTCCCCGTAATCTAATTCGTTAAATCTCTCGAAACCATTATTTCAAAGTCTCAAACCATTATCTTAAAGTCTCGAACCATTAAGAAACAGTTAAAACTATAGGTGGAAACTGTAAGACAAAAATCGAAATAAAGAAGAAACGGGAACAATTAATCATTTTCCCTTTAACCTAAGTAATTTACAATTTAATAACTGTTTTAAAGAGCCACTTGTTCCTACTTTTAATAATTACACACGCCACTGCCCGGACACGTTACCTTAGTGTTGGGCCCTTTAAAGAGGAAAGAAACGGGGTCCGACAACAGCTGGTGGCAGCGGTGGGATAACGGTGGGATAACAAGGAGTGAGATAAAAAAAAGCTGGTGCAGCCGATGGCGATCGGTGAGATTACAACAGCTAAGTGAGATATCCGCGGGTGTACATGTAGTGATCACAAACAGTTGGCGAAACAGTGAAGTGAGATAAACAATTGAAAAAGAATAAACAAGTGATCAAAGAAAACACCAAAGACAAAACATAACATACGCCACTCTGCAAAAGAAGAAATAAAAAACGCCCCAAGAGAAACACACACAAGCTACGACAAAGCAGAAGACTACGAGAGAGAGAGAGAGAGAGATTCCTTTTTTTTGTCGACGCCACCGATGATTCCCGTGATCGAGTGAGAGCAAGATCCCCAGCTAAAGGCGCAGTGACGGAAAGGACGCTGAAGAAGAAGGCTAATGTGAAGAAGAAGACAAACGAACAACCCAACCCTTGAGGGTAACCACGAAAGCAGAACAACCTTCCTCAACCAGGACGAAAGTAACGAATAACAAAATCAAGCTGCCGAGAGAATACGCGCAGAAAGACGAGAGAAAAACGACTCACAGTAAGAATGTCCTTACGGTCACACACACACGTAGAAATTTTTTTCTTTGAGTTAGAAACAGAAACACAAAATTAAGTCGACTAAGAACACTTGTATTGATATTCATTTGAAAACACAAAACTCATACGTAAATTAAATAGACTTGGCAACAAGAGTTTTTTTTTTTCTTTTTCTCTTTCTTTAACTAAGCACCTATCGATCTTTTTACTAAATTTTATCCAACATTTGGTATTACTAAACTTTATTTAACGTTTGGCATGACTAACCCATAATTTCTGTATTTTATTTGTGTCATTCTACGGTTATTTTAAGCATTTAATTTTTCTTATTAACATTCATTAGCTGAAATTTATATATTTTTCGATCGAAATCTCAACTTGTTTTTTTTTGTTCGCTTAAAGGTGTTCAGAATCATAAGTTTTTTGAAGATTTTTTTTTCTTTAATTTTTTTGAAGCGAGTGATAATTTATTTATTTGTTTTACCAGCACTGTCAAGGATAATTGGAAGTTAAGGGATTTTTTTTTTTTGTTTAACACCGCCAATCGGTAATTTAGAATTTTGGGGAAATTTTAGTGATTGATTAACTTTTTACTTTAAGTAAGATAGAAGTGTTTATGATCTTTTGTGATTTTTTTTTTTTTTTGTGATTTTAAGAACTGGTTGACTTTATTTGCTTTGTTATTACTGCCATTATACCTCACTTGGTTAAGAAAGTGTTTGTCATTAGTGAATAAATGCCCAGGAAGGAGATCGGCACAAACTAAAAGTGTAAGAACTCCTGTTTACACAAGAAGTCAAACCAATAATTTAACTATGGATAGGGGAACACAGTCAACTAGCTCAGTCCCAGCAGCTGTAGGTACACATAAAAGACATGCAATTAATCATATAGCCAAATTTTGCGGAAGGAAAGGTCAGGGTGCTGTAACTCAGAGAACTGGATAGAGCAGGTAGGCATACACCTTAATAACATAACAGGGACAGATAGCAAAAAAACTCAGTGAAGCGAAGAGTTATCTTGATCTGGAAGCAGGGAGAGACTTAGAACGATATGTCCATTCCGAGACATACCAAAGACTTAAGAATTGGGAAGAACTGAAACAGTTCTTTAGGAAAGTATATTCCACAGTAGGCAAAAGAGATCCCGTTATCAGCCTTGCAAGGATAGCTCACTGTTATAAGGCAGATAAAAGAAGCTACCAGGGAATGAGTTCCCAGCTATATAACAATATGAATGAATGGGGTCACTTAGTTTCATCCACTAAATGGGCAGAGACAGATAAAAACTAAACCACTAAACTGATTGGAAGTTTGACCTGGAAAGACAGATAAAATGTCAGTAGCTGATGTCAAAACCATTATTAGGTTAGCATTCATGATTGGAAGTTTGCCAGCCGAAGCTATTGGAAGGATGACCCGAAAATGGGAGACATCAGATGACATAGCTGAGATCGAAGAGGAAGTAGCAAGAATCTTAGGTAGAAATCACGAAGGGAACCCCATATACAGACCTTTAGTCACCATAGGACAAGAAGAAAGAGGACAAAATAGTTCTAGGAATCCAGATAGAATCAGAATTAGGACGTTAGGTAATACAACTCAAGGGGATTTTCAACAGTCACGTGTTATAACTGTCAGAAGAAGGGACATTATGCCAGTTTTGAGCAGCAAATTGACTGTGACTGTCGAGGGATAGCTTACTGCCCTTTCCATAAGAGAGCCGGGCATAGCGCTCGAGATTGCAGAAATAGACCTGCTTCAACACCTAGATATAGATCTCAGTCAAGAGGCAGAGGTAGAGACCGTAGTCAGTCTCCACAAGCTAGAAGGAATAGGGTTCAAACCCAAATAGGTATCAAGATACTAACCAAACTGAGAGTATATCAGATGACACAATGGTAAATTTTCACTCCAGTGGTATAATGGGTCTTCCTTCATAATAGAGCAGGCAGGAAGATTGCAAAACCTAAGCCTAGATTGCAAAACCTAAGCCAAACTAGACAGGTTAGCAAAGTTAATATAGGGCTGTCTTGGGAATGAATATAATTATAGACCAGTATTTCCCTCAGCACATGTTGGTTTAGAGAATATAATTAAACCAGTATTTGCACACATTGCCACATTCTTTGATACAGGAAGTCCTAAGAATATAATGTCAGAAAAGGTGTATCAGATGTATTTTTCTCACTTAAGTTTGAACCCAGCAGTAGACTGCAGAATCACAGACGTTCAGGGTAATAATATCAGAATAGTAGGACAAATAGATTTTCCTTTTAAGCTAGGAAGAATTTCACTAAAGGAGAAGGTTCTAGTAGTAAGAGATATACAGTTAGGGTTTGCACATTTGCTAATTGGTTATCCAACTATGGCTAGAGAAGGGATCAGCATTAATGCACCTAGAGAGCAATTAGTGATTAGAAGGGGTCATAAAATTTCTAGAATACCTCTATGTAAATTAACAGGAAGAATCCCGACTCGAGAGCACTCTTCATTGAGAAGTATTCTAAAGAAAGACACGACAGAGGGAAGATATTCAGTATACAGCACAAGCTCTCAACAGATAAATACTCACTTAGAATCCAACCAAGAAACTTACTTGAAATTAGACAGGGAGTTAAGACTTAAACCTGGAGAGAGCGCATGGATAGAATGTACAGTAAATCCAATTTTTGAAGGGAAGGAAATTCTCACGCTTACTGAAGAAGCACAAGTAAAGGGGGTACATTACTCTTCTAGTCTACATGAAGTCAGGCAGGGTAAAATAGCTTTGCAGGTTATGAATAACAGAGGAGGAAAGGTTAGGCTAACACAGGGAACAGAATTAGGTTCAGCAGAGGTATACACCATTCCCATTCAAGTTGTAGAGAAGGAAATGGTAGCACCAGTCAATAAAGAAAATGAAAATTTAGCCCAGGACATAAAACTGAGAAGAGCTAAGGTAGGGTCTCACTTGAAAGATATTAAGGAAGATTGTGCTAGAGAGAAACTCATAGATTTGCTAAGTGAATACCAAGACATAGTCGCTATGGAGGGCGATACACTAGGTAACACAGGTGAAATAACTCATAGAATAGACATTCCACAAAACACAAAGCCAATCTACATACCAGCCTATAGAGTAGCCCATTCCCAGAAGGAGATCATTGAAAGAGAAGTACAAAAAATGGATAGGCAAGGAATAATAGAACCATCAAAATCTCCATGGTCTTTCCCACTTTTGCTAGTTCCAAAAAAGGATAAAACCTACAGAGTAGTGGTAGATTTCAGAAGGTTAAACAAGATAACTGAAAATGATCCTTATCCAATGCCGTCTATGAGAGATCTTATCACAACGATCGGATCCAAGAAATACTTTACCACAATAGATTTGTTGCAAGGATTTTTACAAATTCCTTTGGACGAGGAAAGTAAACCATTAACTGCCTTTAGTACAAGCAACGGTAGATATCAATATGTGAGAATGCCTTTTGGTCTGAAGTCAAGCCCAGTAACCTTTGTGAGATTAATGGATAAGATTTTAGGTGATTTATTAGGCAAGGATGTACATTGCTATATAGACGATTTGATAATAGCAACAGATACAATTGAAGAACACATAAAACTGGTAAGAGAAGTACTAAAAGAGACTGAGGAAGGCGAATCTTAAATTGAAGTTAAAGAAGTGCAATTTCCTCAGAAGGAAAATAGACTACCTGGGACACACACTAAGTGAAAAGGGTGTGGAAGTAAACGACTTAAAGATTAAGTCAATCAAAGAGTATCCTACACCTCAATGTAAGAAGGATGTGAAGTCATTTTTGGGATTAGCAGGTTTTTACCGCAAGTACATAAAGAATTTTGCAACTATATCCGCTCCGCTGACAGAGTTATTAAAAGAACACGTGTCATTCGTATGGAAAACAAGGCAACAAGAAGCATTTGATGAACTAAAGGAAAGTTAACTCATTCTCCCGTACTTAGTTTCCCAGATTTCAGTAAAGAATTCTTTTTAGCTACAGACGCAAGTCGCACTGGTATAGGAGCATGCTTAATGCAAAGACATGATAACAAATATAATGCTATAGCATATTACAGTAGAAAGCTAAAGCCCACAGAAGTAAACTACTCAGTAACAGACCTAGAGTCTTTAGCCATAATAGATGTTTTTTGAAAAACACTTTAGCTTGTTGACTTATTTTATTTTATTGTTATCTGTGACCCATATGTTGCTTTCTTTGTATATGTTATTCTCTTAACTCTGTTCAGAATATGACTTTGGAATAAAACATTCCTTTATTTTCACGTGAGGACTTACAAGATAACTGTATTCACTGATCATTCAGCCGCAGTAGAAATGCTTAAGAATCCGAATTTTTCCGGACGTAGAGCTCGTTGGTTTATGACAGCCCAAGACTATGACATAGAGTTGAAATATGTTCCAGGGAAGGCCAATAAAGTGGCAGACGCCTTATCAAGGCATAGTACACAAGGTGATAGTATAAACATGATAGGTCACGAAGCAGAACAGGCCGAATTCATAAGCAATGTATTTACCATGCATTACACAGAAGAACTTTCCAGACAAAATTTCATAAGTGAACAAAAAAGTGATGAAGATTTAAAGGAGATCTTCGATTTTGTAGAAAATAAAAGAGAATTTTAGTCAAAGGAACGAGCAGAACTAAGTAACAGAATTGGATGCCCCATAGACGCGGTAAACGTCAGACGACGTACTAGTTTGGATGTGTCACGAGTGTGACCCATTTGATCAATTACTAGGAGTACTCCATAAAAGAATAGTCCCCAAGAGCCTAAGAAATAAAGTCATTGAGTTAATGCATGACGATGACATGAGAGCTCACCCAGGAAGGGATGAGACAGTTAGACTAGTTAAAAGATCTTTTCATTGGAAAGGAATTTACAAGGATGTTAGTAATTACGTGAAGAGCTGCAATACTTGCAACAGTTACAAGGGAAGAACAGATAAGGAAGTACCTCTAGGAAATATCCCATCCCGCAGACTCCATTTGAAAGAGTAGCCATAGATCTAATCACTAATCTTCACACCACGAGTAAGGGAATAGAAATATATTAGTGTGTATTGACGCACTCACTAGATATACAGAGTTAATACCATTAACTAGTAAAGGAGCTAAAGTGTGCAATCGCTCTTTTTGATAAGATATTTTGTAGGTATTCTGCCCCACAGCTCATTATATCTGATAAGGGCACTGAGTTCAATAACTCATTAGTTCAAGAAATTTGTGACGCATTCAAGGTAGAAAAGGTAACGATACAACCGTATCATCCAGCTAGCAATGGCTTAGCAGAAAGAAATAACAGAAAGGCTCTAGATGCATTAAGGCATACAGTCCAATTATCGCTAAATACTAAGTATCATACAAGTACTCAAGCAAGACCCATAAAGGCTTTAATGGGATATGAACCAAGATTACCATATGCGTGGCTGAATCAGCAAATGCAGCCTAATTACTCTGAAGACTTTATGAAAATAAGAGTTGGGAATTTCAAGGTAATTCATAAGCAGTTACACAAGAATTAAGAGGAAGCTCAGGAGAATATGACAGAAAAGCATCAAGAAGACCAGTTGATTACAAGATAAGCGACGAAGTTTACATCAAGAAGGAAGTAAGAAGTGGAATTAATTATAAGTTAGCCACTAAATTTACAGGGCCATACAAGGTTGTAGAGACTAAGGTGAAAGTGAAAAAGGTGAATGAATTAACACCTTCCACATATGCTGAATCATTAGAAGAAGAAGGATTTTGGATAAAATAAAGATAAAGTCAAAGAGAACAAAAGAAGTTAAAGAGGCAGAATTGACTGAAGAATTAGAAGAAGATATTTCAGAAGAAAAAACTAGATATAACCTAAGAAATAGAAGAGTCACATTTCAGTAATAATGATAAGAACAAACCCATCAATTCATCCTATTATTCCCTGTATTTGATTTCTTTATTGCTGAGTTTGCCTTCATTGGTTGACTTAGTAATGAAACCAGTTTTTTTTTATAATGGTGCAATTCTTACTTTAATTAGTTGGTTTTGTAGCAAAAGGATTTGCGGTTAATGTGCAGTAACTTCAAATTTACTTTTTCTTTAACTGAGGGAAATACTTAGGAAGCAAGAAACGTAAAGTAAAATTTCTGAAATGTAACATATTAGTCAGAAGGGTTAGCAGTTATTTTAAGGAATTGCAACCCACTATCACTAATAGAAGGATAAGGTAGAAGGTTAAGACAGCTATTAAATGATTTCAACGAGAATCTCGTTTTCAAATCACGAATATGAATTTCAGTGTACTAATCATAGAAATAAAAGGTAAAGGAATGAGAGATGCAGGAGAAGTCTTGGCATAACCCATAACATGTCAACATTGAAAGAAGGGCATGAACTATACTAACACTAGAAGTAGAAATAGTAATTACTTATTTTCCCATAGAACTAACACGTTTACGATCTTCGTTTCTTAGAGATACTTTAAACTCAGCTTTGATTTGTTTTGCCAGTCACAAAATATTCAAAAGTACTACTTTGTTTTCCCGACCCAAGTTGCCAGTCATATACTTTTGAGTTAGTCATTAAAAATGTAGAAGTTTCTTATGCAAAAGAATGTTTATACTTACATTGATGAAGCCAAGCAAAATGTACACTAGTACGTTACACATATTAGTTACATAATGTTTGAATACACCCAAGACACAAATAGGGATATTCATTTGAGCAGCGAGCCCAACAAGAAATCCATGAGGAATGGCCAAGAAATGAAGATTACCACCGTTTGATTGTATAGATTGATTACTTTTAAGAACTTAAAATCCACCCCATAGGCAGCTAGGTATGAGAGCTGAGTAATCCAAATGGAACTTGGATAGATAATTGCCAATATTTCTTTGCTCTTTTTATATCATTTACGATTGTTTTAATATTTAAAGCCAGATTCATAGAAGGAATTTGTCATACAAAAATGTGCATATTGTTAGGAGCCCTCATAGTCCATACTGTTTTGTTTATTTAGAAAACTGTCAGGAGCCAGTTAGGTAGCATGGTCGAGACTGTATTGAGAGAACAGAGAAAACTGTATTTTTTAGAAGTGGAAATATCCTATTTCCATTTGGGTCAGCAGAGGACCATAAATTCACATAAATCTTTCCTAGTCTGTCAAAACAAGTCGCCAACCATATCTTCAAGAACACACAGGCACTAATGAGGTGCTAAGAGAATTGCATCTGGCCGTGCCTTGAAATCCCGAGGGTCCTGCGAAGGGACAACTTATGGTTAGGCAGAAGTGTGGAAACACCCCACCCCCTTGACTTCAGAGGAGAGCCCAAAGAAATAAGCCACTCCCACAGGTCAGGCCTAGATGATTTGGCCAATCAAATGCCATCAGTGCCAGAGACCTATAGACGTCCTACAAGGAGCAAATACCCAATAACCAACAGGAATTCCTTAAAACACACCTCCAAGAGTTGGAATGAAGCAAGTGGAGGAGGTGCCTCAGAAACACAGTACCTGCCCAGAATATGATGTCATGGTTGACACAAGGAGAAAATAGGGGATATAAGGAGAAACACACAGAAAAGGACAGAGTTTATATGAGAGTGGAAAAAGAGTGGAAAGAGGGAGCAGAAAAGAGTTCCAAAGTGAGGGGAAGCAGGAAAGAAAACAAAAGACAGCGCAAGAACAAGTGTGTAGTGTATGATTGACTCTCAGAACATTAGTGCCCTTAATCAAATTATTTTAAGTCTTCAAAAGTCTCTCAATCCATTATTTAAAGTCTCAAACCAGTTAAGAAACAGTTGAACTATAGGTGGAAACTGTAAGACAAAAATCACAAATAAAGAAGAAACGGGAACAATTAATCATTTTCCCCCTAACCTTAAGTCTTTTTGGAATTAACCTAATTGTTTTATGGGATCATTTGTTCCTACTTAACTAATTACCACACGCCACTACCCGGACACTTTACTTTAGTGTCATGACCTAATAAAGAGGAAAAGGCTAAACTCACGTCTTTCTATAACTTCCTCAACGACAACACTTCAGTTTTCAACATAATTACAATACAAGCAAATAGCCTAAGCACATTACCTTACTCCTTTTGTAAAATATAAACACAATGGTTGAAGAACACAAATCTTTTGGGACCATACACAAAATATACATTTCGTGGGAGAGTTTTATAGAACTTATATGTTTCAGGAGAGCAACCAATTATGCCCTTCATGTGAATTGATTGAGAGAGAGAGAGAGAGAGAGAGAGAGAGAGAGAGAGAGAGAGAGAGAGAGAGAGAGGGGGTGGGGAGGGGGACTTCCTGTGTCTTTGAGACCTGTTAACAGACTAACTCTGTTAGTTCAGTAGTTTGGTTTTTAATCCTCAAACTAAGTTGCCAATTAGTCACTTTAAATCTTATAGTAACTTGAGCCCCTTTCTTCTACATCCCAGAATACAGAATACTCAAAGAATACACATAGGGAATACACAGAAAGAATACACACAGAGAATTCTAAGGCCTGGGAAAAGGTGTGGGTTCTTATATTGGATGACTGACATTTCCTGCTCTTAGTTAACCACCTCGGTAAACAGAAATAAATTTGCGAATGATCTGGCTAAAAAGCCCTGTCATCATGTCAGACCTATCTCTCCTCTCTTATCCTTCTACTCAGGATATGGAATACATAATAAGGCATAGAGAAAAATAATAATTACACAATGGACATACATGATAATCCTGTAATAAGCACTCAACTTGCAAACGCTGAGACCTGTCATCTCGTCAAGATAATCAAAGTACCTCTTCAAATACGACTTCCCCTTGGTCAAATACAGCTGTGTCAATACAGGATGTGGTTATCTGATAATGTTTCCAAAATATCTCTCTCTTCCGTTATACGGCATGTTATAAACATGAATGATTATACATTTATAAGCATGGTACAACATTACATATTTGACAAAATTACTTCAGTACACCTCACAACATATGGAACAGCTGAAAGAAATCACATCAGAATACATAACACATGTCATCTGTAAGAAAGAAAAATAAGCATCTCAAAATCATATTATAATATATATATATATATATATATATATATATATATATATATATATATATATATATATATATATATATATATATATATATATATATATATATATATATATATATATCTTAATGACCAAGACCAGGAAGAACATTCTTTATTATACTAGCTTTTGAGGTATAAAACCTCATCATCAGGCTGAAAAAACTGACAAGGATGAGAATCAATGAAATTACAATAAAATGAATTGTCATAATAAATCTTCAGCAAAAATACTAACCAAATATATAAAATGAACAAGTAAATACAAACTAAAAGGGTGAGACGTCAAATAACGAAAAATTAAAAGCGAACACAAACATAAAAATATGAAAATAAAAATAAGGTGAAATGTAAACAAACTACAACTCACAAAGTAAAATATTTAACGGCCCAATTGTGTACCTACTATGAAATTACACAATAGCTAGTCGAATACCAGACGAGTTGTTGTTCAATTCCGGTTTCATCTTTTTAATAACCAGCGACTCTGAAATCAAAAGGTCCAGTCTATTTGAACAAAAAGACAGTACCTGAAAATCCAGGTCAGTGAAAGGATGGTCCTGTGCTAAACTGTGTTCTCTAATGGGAGAAAAGGGTGGTTTGGAGAGAGGACACCTAGTTTTAATAGAGAGACCTCTGTGTTCCAAAATTGTGTGTCTGAGCCAGCGGGAACTGGATCCCACGTATCGCAGACCACACTGCGAACAAGTGAACAAGTAAACGACACAGGAATTAAGGTCCACAGGCAGAGTAGGCTTCTCCCTCAAAAGTGATCTTATAGTAAAAGGATTACAGAAAACAAACCAGAAACTAATTTGAGGGAAACAATGCTTAAGTATTTCTTGTAACTTTTTTCAGACCATATAGCTACTATGACCAAGGTAAGGCAATTTAATGTACTTTACATCTTTACTAGCAGTACTGTTCACCGGTCTGGGACAAAACTTTTCATTTAAAAAATTTTTCAGAACTTTGTAAAATACAAAAAATGGGATATGAGTTTTCAGAAAAATAATTCTGGAGGAAAAGCATATCTTGATGAAATAAATTAAAATCACAACAAACATTGTAGGCTCTATTTATCAGAGCCTGATGATGAGGTTTTATACCTCGAAAGCTCGTATAATAAAGAATGTTCTTCCTGGTCTTGGCAATATTATTTAACATCAAGCTAAGATTTCCAAGTAGCTGCCCAATTACTGAGTGTATATATATATATATATATATATATATATATATATATATATATATATATATATATATATATATATATATATATATATATATATATATATATTATATACCTAAGGGATGGAGCTGGGGCTCATAATACACATCACGATGGGATGGGCAGAGAAAGGCATCCTGATCCTTCAAGGGTTTATTATTAATGCCAACGTTTCGCAACACATCCGAAGTAGTATTTTCAAGGCCAAGAAACAGTTTGCAAAAATTAGCACCACATAGTATTAACCACACCTCGAAAATTCTTTGTGACTGTTCACTGTGGCAAAGTTCTTTAGGAAGTAAATCTCCTCAAAGTAAGTTAAAAGCATTTATAAATAAACACAGACAGATGCACCGAAACAAATGTTCCTTAAATTCTGAAAATAACTCACCTATATGAAAGAAAGATATAAACTAAGTTCCATACATAAAAACGAAATGAGGAAGCCAGTTGCCCGTGCTATGCTATAAACAATTGTACTGAAGAGGTCTGAGTATTCAACGACTCTATAGGGTTCCTCCAGACAGCACAGATGTTCGTGAAATGGGGCCCAATGGTGACCCCACAGCCATCACTCCAACCTGTCTACATAAAATGCCTTTAAAAATAAAGGCCATGTACAGGACAGCCATCTCTAAAAGCCGTTTAAAAAAGGTACTGATAAAATTATTAAAAGCTGCATCCTGATCTGCAAGAAGTTTGTTTTAAATGATATCAATAGTCTCCCCCACTGGGGCATCAGTAAATAGAGTCTACATTTAAACTTACCATGTATAGAGCTGAGTCTGCCCTTAGTGTGTCCTCTTAAAATTTGGTGGAATCTTTAGCAAAAGATTATTTATAGTAAAGTGTTCTCAAAGAAGGTCAAGAAATTTGGCTATTTTATGATTTGGAATATTCCGCGAGGAGAGGGTTGAACGCAATGGAACTCCTTCTTTGAGTTCCTTTGGGGACTATACAAAATCCCATATGATGCTTTGGTATAACAAGTCTTGGTAAGTATTTTCATTAATAACGTTATATTGTTTGAGTGTTCTTAAAAACTGTTAATTTTGACATCTATTCTGAAAATACAGTGATAATCAGGAACTCCTATTCCTTCGAGTATTTAGAATATACATGAAAAATAAATAAGATCACTGTCTGAATGTATATTGCCTGGGTAGCCTATCATATATCCACTGTAGAAGTTCCCCGAATGATGCCTGATGTATAAGGAGATAACTGAAAAATGGATTCCTATTCCACTGTAGATCCTCAAACAGCGTGGTAAATATACCTAATGTCTTTCGCTGTGCATTCAAGGGGTGCACCCAAAAGGTTCGGTACTGCCCCTTTTTTGTTTGTTCTTGAATTGGGGTATACACAGCTACAATAGACCTTCTCACTTGTCCATTATGGTTAACTGTACTGCCCACTCTAGACTAAGTAAACACGTGGTGAATATCTTATTCTCCAGGAGGACACACCTGTGCGCAGCATCATGTTGACAACGACAGCATAGCTGCGGTGCGGCAAATGCATCTAAGAACAGCAACAAATCGCCTAGTGCGAAAGAAGCCTTAGTGGTTTCCTCCCAGGGGGCGCAGGACGATTATCTCTCTGATGCCATCACAGTCACATTCCGATGGTGTGCATTTTCACAGACCAATGCGCTCTTGTGCTTCCCTCTTTCTTTCCACCCTAACTGCGACCCAGCAGGCAACTGAATCGTTGCTGAAGCCAATAGAGCAAACTGGGTTTTGGGAAACGCTCCCAATCGTCCCTCCTCGCCCGATTGGAGAATCGAACACGGGTCATCCATTTGTGAGTTAGACGCGCTTCCTCCAAACTAAGGCGGAGAGAGAGAGAGAGAGAGAATGCTGAGCTCAAAAGATCTCCCAGAATTCCCATGGAACTTCGTCAGAGTCCTGCATGCTTCGCTGTCACTTATTTGAAGAAGATATCACGCAAAATACTTTTCTTTGTCAGTTGGAAGACTTGGAAAATTGTTATAATAAATGGCTTCAGAATTAAAGGTACACAGCGGTACTTTATTTCATTTCTTTAACTAAACCAATCTCTGCGGCAGAAAAAGCATGTCATGAAGGTCAAAGTAACTCACTTCTCGAAATTTTCTTGTTGTATTTACTGCTCTTATTATTATTATTAAAATAGTTTAACCAGACTACTGCTCTTATTGTAAAAAAAATTGAGACTAGGCAACTTGGGGATTTTGTGCAATGATCAGGCTGCATATGCATTTTATTCTCTCTCTCTCGAACTTTTAAGGGCTTTAAGAGTGAGACGAAGTGTAACATGGTTTCCAGCCTTTTTTAGCTTTCTGGTAACAAACAATATTAGGAAAAGTGCGCCATGACTGAATATACTATTAACTGTAATTTTTCTTTTGCTGGTAAAAAGAGTTTATAACGTTCTTAGCTGTAGTGATAAACTTTGAAGATTAAGACTCCCAGAACTAGAACCCCGAATTGCACCACATTGTGTTAGTCCACATCGTTTAAGGCCAAATCAGTCCTATGCCACTGAACGGCGTTGGTCACATTATACTCAAGCCTTATGGATTGGTTGTCTTTTTCTGCAGATTCGGCACCTCGCACTTCATATTCACTTATTGAAGCTATTGTTAGACTGATTACATGACTCATCAACAGAGCGCATGAATGTAAGATTGCAACTTTTACCTGTAAGAAAAACAGAGCACAAACCTGAGCGCTACCCAAAGCATGAAAAAGACCGTCTTGATTTTAGACTTTCCCTATGGATTGCTAGACTAATTGGCCCATGTTATTTACATCTGAGGAGACTCTTTTTACATGCTACCCTGAATCCATAAGATCACATGTCTTGTTTGTTTGCCTATTTAAAGTAATAATCCTTCATGAGTATGTCTATGTTTGTATTCGTCATATTAATCTCATTGATTATTACTTTAAGAGACCATCTTTAACATACCCTGACATTTTTTTTTCCTCTCTTAATTTTAAATAAACACGTCATCCTTTTCCTCTCAAAACGTCTTTGGAGTTCTTCGTCAGTTTGTTTGAGGCTCAAGATGTTTACAGTGAAAGCGTTTGAAATTGGAATAGAGGGATGCATTTCCGCTAGAATGCTGGCATGGAAACGTTCCCCCAAAAGTTTTCTGTTTTATGCTCCAGTCACATGTCCTTCGAGGTTTGACGACGAAAGTTTAGCTCTCGCAAAAAAGGTTCCTTCTTTACCCTTGCATCATTAACGTCGAACATCGACAACACTGATGGAAGCAGATTTTGATGCTTAGTAAGAACGGCATAAATCATCGAGATAAAAGTGTTGTCTCCGTAAATCATGAACCAAATATTATAATTACTGTCTCATGAAAGATAATCGGTAACCTACAATTAATCTAGCAATATATTTTAGATGTGAAGAAGACTGGGATGATGAGTAAACTTTTTATATAAATTTCAAATATAATTCTTGAAAAAAATTATTTTAATAGCCTTAAGGAACGAATTCATTTAGATGTCGGTAAATTGCTTGGAAAGAGTTATGAATTTTAAGTACTAAAAACAATGACAAGATTTCTTAAGACGTTAGGTATGAAGATGCAGAAGAAATTAGGCGAAGCCTAAAAGAAAGTCGATCATAGTTATGTTATTTAATTTAAATAATTTAACTTCTACAGTATGGAAACTCAACAAAAGTAATACTATGAGAAATAATTGTACACGTGTCTAAACGCCAACTTTGTTCATTTTTACTATGATCTGTCAAAGTAGTGTCATTTCTCACAGTAACCGTTACATTGCATTTTCTAAAAGATAAAAATGTTCAGTCCACATGTTGAATTCCACATTATTTTTCCCCTCCGTTCTTAGTTGGCTCTCAATAATAACAAAGATTCTACCCCGATACGCTGACATTAAACAGCAGCGAAGTTTATCAAGGAAGTTAGGCATGACTCTAAATTAGACAGTGTGCGGACAACAGGAAGGACACGAGGATGTATCAGACACTGAAAGGCAACGTGAAATGGCACCATTAGTGGAAGAAGTAGGCAGAACTAAGGGGATGACAGGAATCCTAAGACGATGGTTTTAGAGACACATACTACCCTTACATCTGCTTAAATCTTTCGCCTTCTCCTCATAGGAAGTATTTGCATGTCTGAAGTTAGAACTTTGGAAATACCTTTGGATGCAGGAACAGTTATTTTCCCATAACTATTGAAAGAGAGAGAGAGAGAGAGAGAGAGAGAGAGAGAGAGAGAGAGAGAGAGAGAGAGAGAGAGAGAGAGAGAGAAAAGTATACCTTAGTTTAACCAGACCACAGAGCTGATTAACAGCTCTCCTAGGGCTGGCCCGAAGGATTAGACTTATTTTACGTTTCTAAGAACCAATTGGTTACCTAGCAACGGGACCTACAGCTTATTGTGGAATCCGAACCACATTATACCGAGAAAGAGAGAGAGAGAGAGAGAGAGAGAGAGAGAGAGAGAGAGAGAGAGAGAGAGAGAGAGAGAGAGAGGCTGTACAACAGACTTTGACTACACCCATCTGCAGAAGTTTGCTGCTCTTTTTTTTTTTTGACATTTTCGAATTACTTTGAAATATTGTTTTCCAGCAACACCCAGATATAAAATGCTACTAATAAGGAAAACGTTTCCCTAATCATTTTTTAGCTTCTAAGAGAATGAGAGAGAGAGAGAGAGAGAGAGAGAGAGAGAGAGAGAGAGAGAGAGAGAGAGAGAGAGAGAGAAACATTTTCTTGGATATCACACCAGAATAAGTGAATCTGAATTTAGATTTAGGCATGGTAATGCACACTGTATGGCACTATATCATTCCTAAACTTTCCATTTCTATGAATGGAAATATACTGTAGTAGCCTCGGTGTCGTTATCGGACTGAGTTAAGTTGACCTAAATGGCCGGGAGGCGAGATTATTTCACCACGGGCAAATTACTTTTTTCTCATTGGCTGAAGTATCATGGAGAGCTTTACATAATATTCTTTTTTTTTATTCATATAAACTGGAAAGAAGATTATACTTTAGGTCCGAGCATTCAGTCATCACGTTATGATTCACGACATGAACAGAAATCCAGGAAATGTCAATAATCAAGATATGATCTAAATGAAAAAAAAGAACTCAAAATAACTGTTTTCATTTGTCTTTTCAAGATACTGAACGAAATCTCATAAGAATCGCAATGAAAATATTGAGGTTAAAACCTTGATTAATAAACAAAGGTTTTAACTCTCACTGTTTTATTTTTGTGAAGTTATCTTAGAAACGTTAGCGGGTCTGAGAGCTTGAAACTATAAATATGTTACAGTTAGACTGTGAAACCAGGGATTTCACGAAATCCCCGAAATCTTCATGAGATTCGTGAAATCATCAAATGACTTAAGGACATTTGATCCCCAAGGGGCTAGTACTGTACTAATCACGGCGGAACAGTGATTCATCTACACTGTTACACCGTGTTTAGTACCAGCCCCTCGGGGATCAAATGTTCCTGAGGGCATTTTATCATATTCGATCCCCGAGCAGCTAGTACTAAACACAGCGAAACACATTTGATCCCTGAAGGGCTAGTACTGTACTAAACATGGCGGAACAGTGATTCATCTACACTGTTCCGCCATGTTTAGTACTAGCCCCTCGTGGATCAAATGTTCCTGAGTGCATTTTATCACATTTGATCCCCGAGTGGCTAGTACTAAACACGGCGAAACACATTTGATCCCTGAAGGGCTAGTACTGTACTAAACACGGCAGAACAGTGATTCATTTACACTGTTCCACCGTGTTTAGTACTCTCTGTGATGTGACATTCTCTCGGTGAGACGTAGTCGTTCTTGGTCTGAATAATCTACCCGATATTACGCGTCTAACATACAATTAGCAAATGAAATATAGCTAAAAGTGTTCGGGAACTATCGGTGATTAGCTTAATATCAGATTAGAGCGATAAACCATCTTATAAGTTGATTTTTCGAGTGAATTATTAAAAACTGAAAATCATGGAGGAGTCGACCAACAGTGGCAAGCGATGGAGGAACCTTGCGTGCCTAGGTGATATACAGTATGATGACTTGGCAGGAAGGGAAATTGGCTTGCTTATTGTGGAGATAAACAGCAACTCCGACCAAAAAGATGTGAAAGCATTCACAGACATATTGAAAGGATATGATCCTTCAAAATGGAGCAAATCTGTAGAAAATATAATGAAAATAATGGAAGGGATACCAATGAAAGTTCAAGTTATCAAAAGACTTATAAAGAAAATCTACAAAAATCAACACATTCCATCAAAGAAAATAAGTATAGTGAAATTAGTGAATATATTGATTGATGCAATAGGCAAACGGATGCCTAAAGCATGTAAACTATGTAGAGTGTGGTATAGCATTGTAAGCCCACAAAACCTGATTAGGAAATGCTATGCTTGCCATGTTCCTGCGCATCCTTCATGTGCAGAAGTACAGCAAAATAAAAATAAGGACACAAAAGTATTTTGCTCAACATGTCTGGTATGGATAGACAAGGTTATTAAATCAAGACTTAATGTACAGATTGTGGAGGATGAAGAAGATGAAGAAGAGGAAGAAGAAGAAAATAGAAAAGAAATAAGACTGAAGAGAGAGAAAAGAGTAATGAAAACAAAGAACAGGATAAGAGTATGGATGCAGAGAAACTCATAGATTCTACATATGAGGCAATACAGCAACATACATATGAAGAAATAAATTATGACATGATAAATCAAAATAAAATCCCAAAGAGGTTGTACCCGGATCTTCATACTGATGGGAAAGAGCAAGAAAAAAAAGAAAAGAAATACACAGTATGCACCCTTTTGAAAAGAGGGAATTGCAGGTTTGGTGAAAGATGTTATTACAAACATCCCAAGATATGTCACAATTATGAGATCTATGGCAAATGTGCATATCTAGATGGCTATGAAGAGGAATGCAGCGATCTACATCCAAAAATATGTAAAAACTGAGAGAAGGAAATGGATGTAGGTTTAATAAAAATGTAGGTACATGCATCCTGTAGCCATGAAAAACCAAAATCAAAATCAAATACATATAAAAATCAAGGTAAAAATGAAACAAATAAAGAAAGGAACAAATATCATGTGATGAAGGCAAAAAGCAAGCCAACAACGCATTACGAAATGTCAGCACCACGATATGAGGCATCAGCACCTAGATATAACACACGGAACAAGCAATGTATCTATGATGCTAGGGGATGGTGCAGATATGGAGATAAATGCAGGTATATGCACAAAATGAATAAATATGAAGATGGAAGATCAAATATAATGGAAAAGTTGGATTTTTTAATGTACGAATTTCTGGAAATGAAAAAAAGATCAACATATCAGAACAGGAAAGAGACATGGGAAAATCCTTATTATTACCCATATTAGATAATGGAGATAATACGCAAACCATCATAGTGATGAATGCTCAGGGTTTAGTTTCGAGTAACTCAAAAAGAAAGATAGAGTTCTTAGAAGAAATAACCCAAAATGAAAAAAAATAGAAATAATGAATATAAGTGAAACCTGGTATTCCCAAGAGACTGGTAATGATGACCAGATAAAGGGTTTCCAAACTTATAGATCAGATAGAAAAAATAGAAATCAAGGGAGAACTGTGATATATGGGAGAGATGCCAATCAAGGAAAAATCTGAGAAATAT
>NC_089741.1:10903370-10910870 GCF_040412425.1 Macrobrachium rosenbergii | reverse complement strand
AAACCAGTACATTTTTAAGTTGGAGAGATTTCGTCAACAATGGATGATAAAATAGTGAATAATATCATTTCCATAATTTCAAAGCAGCTTCCAAAGTGAATTTAGTTTGTGAATGTCATGTGTAATGTTATTAAAAAGTATGTCAGCTAAACTAAGCAGAGTTCACTCACCATGCAGGCAAACATGGGCCATGGCCTTTCATGGCTCCGGGGATGGAACACCTTCGGTCTACGTGACAAGTCAGTAGTCACTGTATAACATACACAGGCCATAATGATGGTTATCAAAATTGTTACATCTTAATCTTTACTAGTACTGCACAGAAGTATCTTTTAAAAGCAATTGACAATTTATAGGCTATACAGTTGTGGTTCATTGGTATTTGGCAAGTATCTACATCAGTTACTTTTTAATATAATTATTTTTAATTAAGCACTACGCCTAGGGAGTGCCATTTTATTCAAATGAAGCCCTGCCCTTCTGAAATTCTGTGCACATACGCATTTAGGCCTATGACATATCCAAAGAACTATTTTTCATATGCCGTTTTGTTGACATTTTTCTTTCCTCTTGTTTTATTTTCTTCAAGTTCTTCAACTCTAAAGGCAACTGACAGTCCCGACATTCTGACAGTACAGATGAACTTTGACACTACTTCAGCCCCTGTTCAGGACTCAGATATAGTGACTACGCCAGCCCCTGTTCAGGATTCAGATAAAGCCACTACTTCAGCCCCTGTTCAGGATTCAGAAAAGGCCACTACTCCAGCCCCTGTTCAGGATTCAGATACAGCCACTACTTCAGCCCCTGTTTAGAATTCAGGTAAAGCCACTACTCCAGCCCCTGTTCAGGATTCAGATAAAGCCACTACTCCAGCCCCTGTTCAGGATTCAGATAAAGCCACTACTCCAGCCCCTGTTCAGGATTCAGATAAAGCCACTACTCCAGCCCCTGTTCAGGATTCAGATAAAGCCACTACTCCAGCCCCTGTTCAGGATTCGGATAAAGCCACTACTCCAGCCCCTGTTCAGGATTCAGATAAAGCCACTACTCCAGCTCCTGTTCAGGATTCAGGTAAAGCCACTACTCCAGCCCCTGTTCAGGATTCAAATAAAGCCATTACTCCAGCCCCTGTTCAGGATTCAGATAAAGCCACTACTTCAGCCCCTGTTCACGATTCATATAATATTCTTGTTGATAAACCAGAGGTTAAACTAATATATACTTTTTTACTCAGTTGGCACGACAGTATGATCAAATGATCATACTGTCGTGCCAACTGAGTAAAAAAGTATATCTTAGTACCAGACCACTGAGCTGATTAACAGCTCTCCTAGGGCTGGTCCGAAGGATTAGACTTATTTTACAAGGCTAAGAACCAATTGGTTACCTAGCAACGGGACCTACAGCTTATTGTGGAATCCGAACCACATTATGACGAGAAATGAATTTCTATCACCAGAAATAAATTCCTCTAATTCTTCACTGGTTGGACGGAGATTCGAACACTGGGCCAACAGCGTGCTGACCCAGAGCTCTAGCCATCCCTCCAAAGAAGAACTAGTGCCAACTGAGAAACAGAGAGGATCACACACACAGATTAATCTAGTTACTGATATATCTGCTTCCCCATATGATCAACCGAGTCAACCAAAGCTGCCAAACTACCCAAGTAATCCAAACAGATGAAAACTTCGAAGTATCTATTTAGATAAATTTCCTTGGTTAGAGTACTCAGTTGTGCAAGATGCTTGTTACTGCTTTCCTTGCAGGCATTTTTGCTGGAAATTCTGTTTGAAAAGGTGAAGGACTAAGTAGGAGACCATTTATTGATATTGGATCAAAGAAATGGAAAGATATTAGCACTCTGCTTAAGCAACACCAGGCTAGCAAGAGACACATTAACTGTATGGTAGCTTGGTCTAATTTCAAAGGTATTCAGTCAGGTTCCGCCCAATCTGTAGCATCATCTTTATCTTCTGTCAGGCAACAGGAGATTGAGGAAAACAGGGAATATGTAAAACTTCTTTTGAAAGCTGCTGCTTTACTGGGAAGGCAAGGATTGTCTTTTCGTGGTCATAAGGAGGATGATAATGCATTAAATTCAGGAAATTTTATAGAAACTCTGGAGCTCATTGCAGAATCTAATCCTTCTCTAAAGAAAAAGTTAGACAGACGATATGGCCATTACACTAGTCCTCAGTATCAGAATGACTTAATATCAGTTATTGGAACTCATATCAAACACACAATATGCACGGAAGCACAATCAGCTCAATTTTTTTCTGTTATGGTTGATGAGACAAAAGACTTGTTAAAAAAAGAACAGTTGGCTATTCTTGTTAGGTACTTTAGTGAAGGAGTTGTCAAGGAACGTGTCATTGGTACATATCACATGGAAAAGGTTGATGTAGCCAGTTTAGTTGATTTTATATATAAGGAGATAGAACAATCTGGTTTAATTTGGTCAAACTGTGTGGCACAGTGCTATGATGGGGCAAGTGTCATGAGTGGATGCTTTAGTGGCGTTCAGGTACAACTACGAGATAAAATTCCCCAAGCAGTGTACATACATTGCCATGCCCACAGGCTTAATTTAGTGCTGGGTGACTGTAAAGAATACCAGTGGTCTCTCTTCATTCTTTTCAGTTATTAACACACTGTACACATTTATAACTAACAGTAATACAAGATACCTACTTTTCATAGAGGCACAGAAAGCAGAAAACCTGCAAGTTTTGACATTCGAAAGACTTGCTATAGCAAGATGGTCTTACTATTACAGGTCAGTTGCAAAGGTTAAGCTTTGTTATGGAAGTTTGTTAGCAGTGCTTCACAAAGTCGAAGAGAGCTCTGATTCAGAAGCTGCAGCTGAAGCAAGTGGACTCTACAAGCAGTTGCTGTCTATCAAGTTTGTAGTAAATCTTCATGTTGCAGAACAAGTCTTGAAAGTTACCAACAGCTTGTCAGACCAGCTACAAGCAAAGTAATTATTTCTATCTGAGGCTTGCTCTCTCATACAGTCAACTATTAAGGAAGTACAGGTCTTGAGAACAGATGAAGGTTTCTCTATCTTTGACGAGGCTAAGATTGTTTTTCTGCTGCATATGAGATTGATACAAACTTGAAAGACACCAGTCAAGTAGGCAGACCCAAGAGGATCCAAAAGATCTCGTCCAAGTTAGAATACTTTTTAACTGATTCAACTGTAGGAATGAGTGAGGACAATACAAGTCTTGCTCCTGAGGTACTGTATTGTTCAAAAGAATCTATTTTGACATATTAGATAGATTTCTCACTGAGATGGATAATAGATTCACTCATAATATGCCACTGATATCAGTGATGAATGCACTTGACTGTAATTCTAACGACTTTTTAAATGATAAGAAACTGCCTTCCATAGTAGAGTTTTATAAGGATATACACATAGATGAAATCCTTCTAAATGCCCAAATTTCTGTAGCAAAGAGTCACTTTCTGACTAAGAATGAAAAGCCTAAGAATTTGTTTGAATTGTATGATGAACTTAAACCAGTAAAATGTGCCTACTCAGAAATTCTTAAAATTGTTAAAATTCTCATCACCCTTCCAGTAACTACTGCCAGCAATGAACGACTGTTTTCAGTGCTTAGTTTAGTTAAAACGTATCTACGAACTACCATGAAAAATGAGCGCTTGAATGACTTGCTTCTCATGGCCTCAGAAAAGGAGCTTGTTAAAAATCTTATCTCTTACGTACTGGTTAATCATTTTGCAAAATTAAGATCAAGGCGGTATCCACTAATGCAGTAGATAATATCTGAAATGCATGAAGCATATGTTTATTTTAAAATGTCCTTAGCGGAACCTTGTTAAAATTATGCACCATTTTATCTGTACACATTTTCCCCAAGCTTAAGATCTTCCTGTTCACAACAACTTTTTTTGTTTTCCTGAATGACCCTTGTGTAGGTAGTGAGCTATATATAATGTAACATGTTAAACTGCAGATATTCTAGGACCAATATTGTGGTTTATAACTTGATTTTTAGAAATTTCCACTACTTTTTCATCTTCATCTATTATCTGAAAATTTGATATAGGTACAGAATTTTTTAAAGAATAAAAATTCTTAAAATTTCCTTAAGTGGCTTCAAATTGCTCCTATTTTGTAGATATTTCTAAAAATTTTCCCGGGGGGCCTTACAACGGCCTTTGAACCCCCGGCTGGTTAGACTCGCTTTGCTCACCACCCTCTTCTTTCAGGAGAGGGGAGGCCTCAAATAAACCTTTGGCCCCCAAAGGAAAAATGAAATGACACCCCTGCCTTAGGTTGCTGAATTTTATAATAGTGAGTAGGTGTGTTGGGAGAGAGTGTTTATTGAATGTCATTCAGAGTTTTTTCCAGGCAGTGTTGGGTTGGTGAGCTAGTATATATATATATATATATATATATATATATATATATATATATATATATATATATATATATATATATATATATATATATATATATATATATATATATATATATATATATATATATATATATATATATATATATATATATATATATATATATATATATATATATATATATATATATATATATATATATATATATATATATATATATATATATATATATATATATATATATATATATATATATATATATATATATATATGTATATGTATATATATATATATATATATATATATATATGTATATATATATATATATATATATATATATATATATATATATATATATATATATATATATATATTATTACAATGAGTTTTCTGTTGACATACATGGATGTCAATTTAACTGGTAGTCAAATGAGAAACTAATTCTCGGCTCTCAAGTTCCTTGAGCTCGCATTCAAGATGCATAATAGTTATAAGACTCCTACTTTACCGACTATATGAAGAAAGTAGAACATTTTTTATAGCTTGGAAATCAGTGCCTACCCACTGACATCCACAGTGGCGTAAGAGAGAGCTTTCTGTAAAAGTGGCCAACAGTCGGTAGGCACATAGCCATGACTTCTTCCGAGCGGGAGGAGAAAGAGGTCATTTTCTGCCGTGGCTTGTTCGGTAATGCTTTAAACTTGTAACTCTCGTACCTCTTCGCCATAATGAAATTCAAAATGCTGGAAGATGCAGTAGTTGATAATCCATCAACATATATAGCTATATAATATTCGGCATCTCTTAACAGATAATGAATATCGTGGTATAAATTCCTGGAGTCTCTACTTCTTCATATTGCAACTTGTCTCCTCACATTCTTAATCATTTTAAGAAACAATACAAAGATATGTCTAAGCATTTCTATCCTGCCATAATTTAGAATGACCTCTTCCCTATCCTCCATATTCTGTGATTCTCGAAAATACTCACTGTGTTGACAATGACTTTGTTCTAATAAGATTCCTCTCCGGTCACTAACTGCAACCCCTGTCATTCCTTTTACTGAACTTCCATCCATACTCTCTTTCTTCCATCTTACACCCCTACTAACAATTGTTTTATAGTGCAACTGCAACGTTTTCCTCCTGTTACACCCTTCAAACCTTTCTAACTCAATTTCCCTTTCATCACTGAATGACCTCATAGGTTTCAGCGCAATGCCTTTGGCCTGAATTCTATATTCCATTCCATTGCAGTAGTTTCCTCTTCTATACCCACCTAAGGAACTTACTCAGATTTAGTCATGTATTTTCGTTATTACTGTTCCCCTTTCCATTTGACCGCCTTTTTGGCTTCCCCATCTATCCACTTTTAAACCTGTTCATAATTTTCTTTTTTCTTCCTCCTGCTCTCCACTTAGTTTTCATTCTTCCACTCTATCAACCCAGGCAAGCAGAAAATTCTTAATGAAACTTTTAAGAGCAAAGTGAATATGTGTTCGAATATGTAGGCAAAATAAAGCCTAGTTTAGTGTAAAAAGTATTTCTAATATAAGTTAGTGGTATGCAAGCATTCTATATATTACTTCTGCTTTTCTATTCTTTAAAAAGCTTAATATTGATTATCATTCAAATGCATCTAATCTGCATAATTTCATGACCTTAGATTACGATAATCTCTTTAATGTTATAATGTCCTACGTAATGCAAAAGGTTTACTGGTTTTTTTTAGACATTAATACGCAATATTTCAATTATATAATTGTTCTAAGCTTTCTTCTGAAAGGGATTTTGTCCTAACTTTTTTTTGTGTGTTCCGATTCAATGTAATTATTTTGTTTATCCTATGATAATTTGTTTTTACCTGTAATCTTTACCTTTCGTAATTCGGAGAATTTTTAAGTATATTAAACCTACGAGACGGAATGAATATATGCAAATCAACTGATCACGAAAGCTCTCTTCACTCTTAAGGCTTCCGATTTCCTAGGAAGTGTCCTTGACCAAACTGTCAGCTCCAAACACTTCAGAAGACTTTGGAGAAAACAAACATTTCTGACACAGTCATCTCCAGAACTTCATTTTATTTGCTTTCGTTTTGCAATCCTTCGGGTTTTCCTCTGATTGAAGAACAGACTGAATATAGAACTCTACCTTTCTCAAGGAATGAAATCCTCCTCATTAATTTTAACTGATGGATGTTCTGACTAAGTGAATAAACCACAAATACACAAAATACAAATTTTCCATTTCAGTTTTTTTATACCCAAATTTCCTACAAATGATAAAAGAAATCGTCTGGACTAAAACTGAACTTTCGCACTATTTTCGCTTCTTCCCACTGAAACCTTATGTCGAAATTCTGTAACATACCATAAACACATTTAAAATACAGGGGGATCTTAAGTCTTGAAATAAATATCAATCTTGGAATATAAAAGCCAATGATGTAGGACCATGTCCCGACGAGCATAATTATACAATACAAAACTTACAAACCAAGTTCTCATATATATATATATATATATATATATATATATATATATATATATATATATATATATATATAATCAGAAAGCTTCTAAACGTCCTTTAATATCCAATTCACTCTACCTCGGAAATAATATATTTTCATATATGTTATTTTTTTTTTTTTTTTTTTTTTTTTTTTTTTAGTTGATAATAAGTCCACCGTCCCGTGAGGTCGAACCAGCGACGGACGAGGAATCAGGACTACAGGGACGCACTAATGCAGTCGACCACAAGAGAGGTATAAGTGAATATCATCTCCCATCAACTCACCCGTCGAACTCAGGTGTTTTGCGTTTGGAGACGATATCCACCCACCTCTGCCATGTTGACCGTGTAGTGCGTTTGTCGACGTAGCCATATTATGACTATTTATCACATCACCGTGATTCATATACAATCAGAAAGCTACAAACTTCCTTTAATATCAATTCACTCTACCTCGGAAATAATATATTTTCATATATGTTACCGAAGGAATTTTTTTAGTTGATAATAAGTCCACCGTCCCGTGGGGTCGAACCAGCGACGGACGAGGAATCAGGACTACAGGGACGCACTAACGCAGTCG
>NC_089741.1:10875870-10893370 GCF_040412425.1 Macrobrachium rosenbergii | reverse complement strand
AAAGAAAACAATAATTTCTTTAGGTCTTGAGTAATTATAACTAGAAAACGCTTCATAAAGCCAACGGCAATGATGAGAACCTATCGTGTGTGATTAAAAAGAATGTTATTTTCCTTTTTTTTTACTTAGTATCCTTTCTTGATGAACCTTTACAGACGAAGAATATTCCGAGTACTCAGATGAATTACTAGCGTATCTTCAGCTTAAGAGAAATGCCATTGACTTCACTCGTTTTAGCAGTTGACATAAAGACTGAAATTCTTCTACGTAGCCCTAAGTGTTATTCCTCCCCTGTTATGTGAGGCCCTATGAAGCAGAGCCAATAGTCAACTTATCTATCTAGAAAAATGCTTAACGATAGTACTAATTTTTACCTGTAATGAATTTATAAGCTTACCTTTTTTTTTTATTTTTCAGATATTTAATTTTGTTTTGTTACTTCTATATTAACCTTAATATTACTTTGGAGTTCTATATATCTGACATATAGTTACGTTCCTTTTAATTAGCTCATATCGTTTTCCTTCAACATTTCTGAAATTCTAAAAAGCTGGTTATGAAGTCAAGGATGCAACACCCATTGATTGGATGTCAGTAATGAATCGGACTGGTAGACTGAATATCAATACTACAGATTTTCTTGACGTCACTTACCCTAATTTATAACGTAATAATTAATTTCCTGATTAACTTTGTGATTACTTATCAGAATGGCAGGCATGAATTTAAAATTTGATTCACACTCTGACTTTGTAATTACGATGACGATATTTGCATCTCATAAAAGATCTCTCATTTTTTTTCATTTTTTCTCTTCTACCTATTTTTGTTATTAAGGTGAGAGCATATTCTAGTTGAATGTCTCCGCGGTTAAGTGTGAATTGAAACAACATTGAAACTGTTTCAGTGTGAGACACCTTAGGAAATTTGCATCCATTTAACAAGAAATATCATTGAAAGTTAAAAGAATTTCAGAAATACGATAGCACTAAGACGGCTTGGGTGCAGAACCTCTCTCTCTCTCTCTCTTTAAGGTAAGGACTTAATAGCTGTCAAACATTCAACATCACAGAAAGTTAAAGGTACTAGAGCTAAATTAAGTTTTCTTCTTTGAAAAGTTTTCTGAACCAGTTCATGACAAACAGCGAATGAAACTGTGATTATTAGCGAGTAACCGGGACAGAGCTGTTTTACCAATATAATTTTAATTAACAGCGTTACTTGTTCTCCAGTATTCTTTGCATCCGTTATTAGGCATTACGTAAAATTTATATGAAAAAATAAGCACACTGTATATTCAGGGACTTGATCACGATAGGACAGAGATACAAACTAAGATTATTGCATAGTTCCCAAAGAACAGAATTCTCATATGTGATAAATTTTTATTATTATTATTATTAAAAACAGTTTAACCAGACCACTGAGTTAACTATCAGCTCTCATATAGCTGGACCGAAGGATTTGGATGAAATGACAGGTCTAGGTCAGAAACCTAGCATTGGGACCAAATAGGTCATTTGGCAGGGTGTTGAATGAATGAAAATGAAATTAAAAACTGCACAAAGGCATACGCTCTCATACTGGAACACACTCACTCAATAAATACATTTATACTCAAGTTTCCATATATACTCACTAAAAAGGTATATAAAAATTTAATATAAATTAAGCAAAATTTCAAAATTTAGTTCTTTTAAAATTCATTTAGACGCCTAAGGGCTTTCGTATTTCCATTATTTACTTTTTATATATTATCAATTAAATCACAGCTCCTCATGAACATTAGAATTGGTATTACTGAAAACTAAGAAAAATCTAACAAAATTTCCTTCACTGATCTATTTCCAAAATTTGATAATCGGTGCCGATTATATTTTGAACATTCACATAATACATACTTGACTGTTATCAACAATTTGCCATCTGGGCATTCGGGAGGAGGGCCACATGGACTGTTCATTAAGTATGACTTTACCAATGGTACTAAATGGCAGATCATTTCAGAACAAATTCTGTCATCTCCAGGGGCAGATTTATTGCTGTTCAACAGAGCAAATTCCAACTCTTGCATATTAAATTTTCTATTATAATACATATCTTCTATTGTTTAAAAATTTATTGTTACTAATTCTACATTATTTTTCTTTGTGCGGAAATGCTCTTCTAAATTTTTGTCACTACTTACTTTCGTTAAATTTTCTTTAGGATCAAGTGGTTTTTTTCCCATCTTTTATTATGGCATGTCTAGGTGGTTTGACATGGGTACCATTTATTTTCTTGATTTTTCCCATATTTTTTTTATGGGAGTATTATTCGAGAGATCTGATACATATTTCCTCCATGAAATGATTCTTCCTTGAATTACTTCTCTTTTAAATTTTGCAGATATTTTGTTATACAGAGGTTTTAATGTAACAATTTCTAATAATAATACAGTCATTGTTTGTAAAGTTCCTTCTAATATTGGTGATGTTTTGTATATTTTACTGAACTTTCTATTTTAATTATCTAATCGTCTTCCAAACATCGTCTTCCAATCTGGTGTTTTATTTTTATTAATTCTGTTAGTTTTTCAGACCATCATGGAACTTTGTGTTTTGTTGGATGAGATTTGGATTTTGGTATTGCTTTATCAGCAGCATTTGTAGTGATATCAACAAGAAATTTATTAGTTTTATTATGGTCTTTTAAATATTCAAATGGGATATTCCTAGTGTGGAATTCATATTGCTCCCAATCTGCTTTATAAATGTTATATTGAGGGACATGCTTGGTTGGATTATTTTGTAATACTGAAATTAATATTGGGAAATGGTCATTTGAGTGCAAGTTGTCCAGTCCAATCTGTCAACCATGTTTGTTGTACAAAGAGTTAAGTCGATTGAGGAAAATGTTCCATGTGTTTTATAAAAATATGTGCTGATTTCGTTATCATTTACACAGCATATGTCATATGAATCTATGAATTCTTCTATTTTACTTCCTGCTCTATTTGAGTCTACAATTACAGTCCCATATTGGGTTGCGAGCATTAAAATCTCCTACTATTAATGTAGATTCCTTGGCATTATTAAGTAAATCTTTAATTTTCTCAAAGTCATAGTTTTTATTAGGTGGAAGTATAAATTATAAATTACATAATTATCATTTTTTATTCGTATTTTAATACGCGATATTTGCAGATCAATAAAGTTTACAGGTACTTTGTCATAGCATACTTTGTTATGTACATATATAGCAGTACCTCAATTTCCTTCTTCCTTTCTAGATGTAGTTACTAAGGTATATTTACCTATTGTTGATACTGTTTTGTTGACGTGTTGCAAACAATACCATTGGTTTGTTTTACCTTAATAATCGTTGTATTTCACCCAAATGTAATCTGGTCTGTAGACCATTTACGTTCCATTGTATAATATTTTTATTGAAAATATTACATTAGTAAGTTCAAGTGTTATTTTCTTTTTGTGGACCATCAATTTGCATTTTTTCAATTATTTTATTTACGATATTTATCTGTTTTTCTTTATAAGATATTAGGTGTTCAATGCACATACAGCTCTTTTCGTGAGTGTCTAAGCTAGTAGTTTCTTTATTTCTGTATCGTATAAAATTTCGTATAGTGTTTGTTAAACTGTCCTTTGCTATGCTTTTGTTTTTGTTGCACAGTTTAATGAAACATTCATTACATCCACTTGTTTTCATGTGTCGTTTTTTCATTTACTCTTGCTGCACCTATTATTGGTGATGGAGTAATCTCTTCTCCCATTACTTAATCATTCTTGTCAATGGTTGTTCCTCTACTATTTCTTTAATGTTCAGGGTATCTGTTTCCATTGGTTTTATTATTACTTTAGGAGACAGAGATATATTCTTATTTTTTGGTTTATGTTCTTTCGTCGGGTCTCCCGCGTATATTTTAATGGATGTATCTCTAACAACAGTTGGTTTTTTGTTGGTCTTGGGTGGAGTTCTTTCTAAAGGCCTATTTTTTTTAGCTTCTAATTCATCATAGCTATCTTCTAATGTTTCTGTGGTGCTTGTATTATCTTCTATGTTTCCATTTATTGGCTCTTTGCTATATTAGTTTCTTCTTGCAATGTGGTTATTTTTCTTTGAGAATGATCTATCAGGATTTTGTTACTCTTATCTACTTCCATTTTTGTTCCATTGTGTGATCTTTACAGTAGAAAACGTCGTTTCCCAGCGGGATCATGCATTCCTCTGACTTTTAATTCTAATTTGGCTTCTTTTATAGGCATTTCTATCCTTTCCTGAAGTAATTTTTATTCTGTATTGTACATATAATACATACATTCCTTAGATCTTGCATGGTGATTTTGTCCACAGTTCATGCATCTTGGTTCACCACACCTCCATTGTGTGGTATGTTTGTCAGATCCACAGTGCGCACATATAGATGTATTACAGCCATTTTTCCTTGTATGTCCATACATACTACAATTTTGGTGCTGTAGTGGTTTTGGAACATACGGTCTCAGTTCTCTACTTTGGCCCAAGATTTTAATTTTTAAGGGTAATTCATGGCCTTCAAATTTTAACTTTGCTATTTTCAGTGCTTTTCCATTACTCCGTCTACTGGCTATGTTGTATATTTCGCAATCTTGTACATTTTTGTTGCTTTTTTTTAAGGGAATCCAACAATATATTCTTTTCTATCGGTTCATCATTATCAGGGAGCACTATGGTACCTTGTACCCTGTTCAAATTGTCATGTTTTTTTTATATGTATTTTTACATTATCAATATTTTTATAGTCAAGTAATTTTCTGATTGATTTTTGTTTTGGTTTCTATCAACCATATCTGCTCTTTTATTTGTCTAAATGACATTTTAATAGTTGAATGTCGATTCAACAGGAAGTTTTCTGAATTCAATGCCGATATTTTCTTCTCTGTTTCTAAGGTTAGGAATCTTGACCAACTTCCCTACCCAAAGAGGGAGTCGACGTGAGTCAAGGTTGGGTCAAGATATTTGCTTCTTTTTTCTTTGTTTGGCTTTTCATTGGAACATAGGGCTCCAGTGTAATTACATTAATATTTTTTTCTGATTTTTCCAGAGAAGTTATCAGAGGAGGTTCCAGCGGTTGTCAACTGAGCCGAATCGCTACCATCAAAGGGCCCAGGGGTACTTTAAATCTTTAAAACTACTAAGCATAAAGATTGGGGTACAGTATACAAATTTTTTTTTTAAATAAATAAACCTGAAAACCTAAAAAAGATATCATCAGCCTTTCATGGATTTTATTCTTCCACCAACGGCACAAGTGAGAACTGACTGCCAAATGCTTGCTCCCTACCCTACCTCACAGGGGGTGGCACAACATGATTAGAGTGGCCCAAGTGTAAAACAAACACGCTTGCTAGGACTGGAGCATTTCAAGAATACAATCGTCCCCATCCTAATCATATCATGGGCAAGCCAGATAGAATGCCGTGAGTCCTATGCTTAGAACCAGACCACCCTGGAATCCATGGTCTAGCCCTAAAGAATAGTTCCGTCTTTGAGCTATCAATCTGATAACTTTCAGGTCCAAACATTATCGGGCAGTTGATGGTCCTACCACAGTTCCCACTATTTAGCTTCGGATATAAACCCATTCCCAGCTATGGTATCTTTTCCTATTTATCAGGTCCAATAAATTTTAGTAATAGTGGAAAATTCCATAGAATTTAATCCAAACAAATATGTAATGGCATATGGGACTCTTGGATTCAAACCCGGGAACAGATTCCTGGGTTTCAAGAGCCCCCTCACCACGTCAAGGTGGTCCCATACCGAGGTGGATGTGGTAGTAGGTTTCTGTTTCCTAACATCAGCAGTTATGACTAGAACCATCGACGGATGGTCTCATGTTTGTAAATTTTTCATAAGTTGTATTTTAACGAAGATTTTTCACATTTTCCTGCTGAGAGCAACCAGATCCGATGAACAGCAGCACCAAAATGTAGTAAGTATACCTCACTGTCGAGCTTCTCCATTCCAGAGGTTCTTTATTCCTTGCACCGCTAAACTGCGGCACAGTCTCCCTATGGATGTTGTGCAATTGGAACTTCAAAAGTTCAAAAGATGCATTGCATTACTGCCCTAATACAATTCTCCTTGTATTTTAATAATTTAATTACATTTTTACCTATTTATTTATTAATTTGTTCATTTAAGTTTTCTTTTCTAATAACTAATCTCTTCTCTCTCTATTTCCTAATACTTTCTGTTACTTCTTTCAAATGAGCACCATATTCTTTGGAAGCTTGAATTTCAAGTCAGTGGCCCCTGTGGTCTTCCTCCATATGAATGGGGTTCCTCTTCTGAATAATAATAATAATAATAACAATAATAATAATAATAATAATATCTTCTATAAAGGACACTTTCACCATAAATATAAAGAAGACGAACGCGCCCTCAAAAACATCATCGAGAATAATGTCAGCCCTGTTGACTCCAACAAAAATATACATCTGGTTATTTATTACAAGAGCAGAAAGACGAGCAGCCTGTTTATGCGTAATAACCCAGCCCCCCCTCAGCAAGACCCCTTGAAGAAAACCAACGTGGTACACCGGTACTCATGCCCCGTCCGAGGATGCCTCGGTTCTTACATCGGTATGACCACCATGCGTTTCTCCAAGAGGATTTTCTGCCACGCCCAAGAGGGGGCTATCTTTAATCATGCCAGGACCGTCCATAACCAGAGAATAGCAAGAAAAGACATAATCACGAACATCGAAATAATTGACCGAACTACCGACCACCGCCGCCTACGCCTCTTGGAAGCATTGCACATTGGGAAGGAGAAACCAACACTCAACATTACGCAAGAAACCTTTCTCCTCCCCACGGCAGCCAGGAGACATGCACCGAGAGATCCCCATAGCGTACGAGCAAATCAAAATTCGGCATCCGAGGATCGAAATTCTTCTCTTCATCCTCAGCACTACAACGCCGCTCGCACGCAAGACGAAAACCGAACATCGACTCGGATGAGAAGGCTCCGCCCGAGGGTACATGCCCCAGGCAGCCAATCACAATTCAGCACCGATCAAGAACCCCCTATAAATACCAACCCGAGCACCTCGTTTCTTCAGACCTTCTGCAACCACGTCCAGAGGATGACCAACGAGCTGGTCGAAACATGTCGACGGTAGCTAGAATAATAATAATAATAATAATAATAATAATAATAATGTAGACAAATACATGTTTAGATGGTAATTCGGCCAAGAATACTCAAAATAAACTTAAAGTCAAGTGAACACCTGCGGTCAGCATCTTTGATTTTGCCAGTGTTCTTCTTTTCTTTGTTTCTTCTTTTCTTTTTGTTATTCCGTATATTGCAGCAAACAAACTCCGAGAGGTATTTTATTTTTATTTTCTCAGCAACAGATTTGTAGAACTAAATATTTATATAATATTTTGTACAGCCATTTATTTGACTACAGTAAAGTGAAAGTTTTCGAATTTTTCATTAAAATTATGCCCCAGTGCAATTCATTCCATCCATTCAAGATAAACAGGTGCTTATTTCAGTATTGTTATTTCATTTCGATATAAGAAAAAACGCGGTAATTCGTAAGCGACAAAACTGACATTTTATACTTCATACAAACGGGGATGGTTTTCCGGAAAAGGGACTGCATCATACAAGCTCAAAGGAACAATGGAAGGACTAAAATGGTAATGGGAATCTACACTACCCTAAGCTTTCTGTTTTCGTGGAACATTTACGAACATGTTATGGCAAACCTCTGGCCTTTTCATTCAGCCAATTGCTTTTCGTGACATGTAACCTCTTTCCTTTTTTCTGTACTTGCTTTCACTTAAGGCTTCGACAACCCCGTTGGCCTTCTTGCAGACGATCATTCAAAACACTAAATTATTCTTTCTTATGTCTCTCAAATCCTTCTTTTTCTTGAGTAGTCGGAAATCTTTTCAATTATCATGGTCTATTTTACCAGTTTAATTATCCCACAATATTCTGTGCCGTCATGATAACCTAATACAGTTATTTGTTATTCGAACATTCATAACACTAATTTCAACAAGTAGGTCATGGGTTTTCCTTGGTTAGCTTGTTGCTCTCTTTGCTTGTTGTTTTTTATGTTTGCCTAAATGTTTGTTGGTTAATTGTTCAAAAATTCATAAATGAATTTTTAGGGCCTTGTAACTGGGAGTAAGCAATGAAATTTGGGGTGAAAAGATATACCCCCAGAGGAAAAGGAACCTTAGGTTTCTCTCTCTCTCTCTCTCTCTCTCTCTCTCTCTCTCTCTCTCTCTCTCTCTCTCTCTCTCTCTCTCTTTCTGAGCCGAAGCCAAAGAGCGAACCAATCCCTTGTCGACACCGTAGAGTAGACCATGCTGCATGCATCCCAAGTAGTCTCTGAACTCTTTTGCTTAATATAATCCCAAGAGGTTCCTGACTAGTGTTGGGAGGGGGATGTCATTTTCTTGCACCCCGATTGTGAATAACGAGCTAACTTTTAAACGGATTTTTATCAGACTGTGTCTGCGACTCTGTTTAAGGTTCATAAATAGGTTCACAAATGCGTATGATTATTTTTACACGAAATATATAAAAAATATAATTGTGTATAAAATGGATGAATCTCTATCCACACATAAATAATCTGTGTACAGAGAAAGCCACATAGACAGAAAAAGGCACACACGCGCACATAGACACAAACACACACACATTATAATATTACATATGTGTGTGTTTGTGTATGTGTGTATGTGCTTTATTCTGTCTATATGGCTTTCTCTGTACACAGGTTATGTTATGTATGTGTGGATAGAAATTCACCCATTATATATATATATATATATATATATATATATATATATATATATATATATATATATATATATATATATATATATATATATATATATATATAGAGGGCAGTATTATTACGAAAAATTGACCTCTGCAGCATTTTGCAAATAATAAAATCAGAGTTAGTGGCAGATTAAAAATATTTATTGAAAAAATATCTAGGAAAAAGCAGAATCTGTGAAAATACCTCATCAATTTTACAGATGTTTTAAACTTTCATATCTTACTTATCTACTTATTTTGGAAGGAACTTTTAAATATTGCTTTCATGGTAAGGATAAACTTAGGGGCAAGCGTACTTAGTATATTCTTACCATTTTTTCTTTCAAATGTTAAAATAGAGAGAGAGAGAGAGAGAGAGAGAGAGAGAGAGAGAGAGAGAGAGAGAGAGAGAATGTTTATTATCGCTGAAATGATATGGCCGTGTCAAGGCGAGAGCGCGAGAAACTATAGTTGAAGATATAAGTTAGTGCTTCCTTTCTGAAAAGGAGACAAACTATTCACAAAGAGGCAAACACGGCTCTGTTTTGAGAATATTTCCCCCCAAATTCACTATCCTGTGATGTCAGCTGTTTTGACAGACAAGGGATTTCACCACCGTTTAAGGGCGGCGAAAAACAACGTTTTCCTGTTCACGACTTGAGCAATATGAGTCTACTGTGAATGTGTAAGGAACCAAACAAATGTTGAGGAGTAATAATAAAAGAACCCATTCATTCCTTTTGACAAAATGTACAGCCGGTCAGTTTATCTTAGATAAAGCCCATTATAGACACGTAACGTGGTACAAAAATACGTATTTTGAATATTTCACAATTGAAGCCAAACATGGAATACGGTTTAATCATTAGATTTTGATGATAAATGTAGAATTTTGATACAGCAAAAGTTTATTTTGATCCAGTTTCTTCTAACTAAGCCTAAACGGGCTCAGCAACGCGATATTCATCACAAATTAAATCTTCGGATTGAAAGTAAAAGCCGTAAAACCATGAGCTTTAAGGTTCATGGAGCTGTTTCATCGGAGTCTGCCAAATAGACCTGTCAAATCGAAAGAACACGAAGCCCATCGGAAGAGATAATTTGCTTAAGTAAGGAACATTTTTGTTGGATGTAAGGAGCTTAAAAGAGTGGGTTGTGGGGTTGTTGTAATCCTGTGAATAAAAACCATTGTGTCATTAACTCAAAACAGAGTTGTGGACCATAGGCTTCTTCTTCACCTCATTTTAGTAAGAGGAATAGGCCTAGGATCAAGGGAAAAGCAAAACAGTGGTCACCGACACATTCATACTGAAACTTCTGAGTCGAGGATAAACCGCATGTGCAAAAAACTTAGAATCATTTACTTTTTCACCAATCTTCACAAAAGGTTCTCGGCAGCGCACCATAACATTGCTTCATTCACCTGTTTTTTCCATGTTCTCTTTTGCCTCCTGGATAATAAGACTTCTATTCTAATATTCCTTACACTCCATCTAACAAGCACTTTCAAAGTCTGCCTTTCATCGTTCCTGCTTATTTCCAAAAATTAGGTGGTCTTTGCATCAATCGTTGTCCATTCTCTGCACATAGCTATAATCCAATTTTCACTTCTTCGCCCTTTCAAATACTTCAGCCTTTATTCCTTTCATTCTACAATGCATTCAACATTCACACTTCATTTGTACAACGGAAAGAGGGCCCCACAATCAGTTCGTGTATTCCAATTTTCGCGTCCTTACATAATCTTCACTTACTCTAAATATGTAACATACGCCCAGCTAACTTTCTAGCTGCAACTACATGTACAGTATATAGTGAATCACCTCTTTCCTCTCTGATCATCAACCACCACATTTACACACACCCACACATACACACGCACGCGGATATATATATAGATATAGATATATAGATATATATATATATATATATATATATATATATATATATATATATATATATATATATATATATATATATATATATATATATATATATATATATATATATATATATATATATATATATATATATATATATATATATATATATATATATGAAGTCACAAATGTGTTTGTCACAATACTCATGCATTGATCATTATATTTCTCTTATAAATCGCAAGCTTGGCGAAGAGGATTTCTAAAAACATTTGTTGTATGTTCATAGAAATAAAATGGCTTGATGCATTGCACAATTTGCTCTGCATATAATCCCAGAGCCAACATACATCTTGCCAACTCACGCAACCTCCAAGCATTTTCTCCCACACACAACAAAGCTTATCAGTAGCCCATCAATATGCTATACGAGCATTGCGGCACTGCTGCTCTCTCAACAGAACGCTTCCTGAAGGAGAATTTTTAGTGATTTTTATTGTATTCTTTTGGCCTTTTCATTTACCTTTTATTTTTTGTTTGGTGGGAATTGACAGTTCATGATTTATTTAGTTATAAGGAAAGTGATGTAACCGTAAATGAGAAGGAAAAAAATTGTAAAAGTTTTGTTTTTCATCCCTTGTTCATTAACAATGAGGAACTTTTTCCTTCTTACTTTCACCATCCCCTTCATTGATCTATTCTCTCTCTCTCTCTCTCTCTCTCTCTCTCTCTCTCTCTCTCTCTCTCTCTCTCTCTCTCTCTCTCTCTCTCTCTCCTTTACTGTTTCTGGAGTCGTCAGTATTTATTATTTGGAAGAATTTATAACGAGATAAATTTTACACATTTTTACATTTTGTGTTAGTTACAAAAACTTACTTTTATTTTATATATATATATATATATATATATATATATATATATATATATATATATATATATATATATATACACATATATATATATACATATAAATATATATATATATATATATATATATATATATATATATATATATATATATATATATATATATATATATATATATTTATATATATATATATATATATATATATATATATATATATATATATATTATATACATATAAATATAAATTGTATATTATATATTTATATATATATATATATGTATATATATATTATATATTTATAAATACATATATGTATGTATGTGTGTATATTATATATATATATATATATATATATATATATATATATATATATATATATATATATATATATATATATATACATATATATATATATATATATATATATATATATATATATATAATATACACACATACATACATATATGTATTTATAAATATATAATATATATATACATATATATATAAATATATAATATACTGTATATATTTATATGTATAATATAATATATATATATATATATATATATATATATATATATATATATATATATATATATATATATATATATATATTTATATATATATATATATATATATATATATATATATATATATATATATATATATATATATATATATATATATATATATATATATATATATATATATGTATATATTGGTGTGAACATAGGCTATTCCTCAGCAAAATAGCAAGAAGGCACTAAAGCAGACAGCTTGGTAGATGGTTTTCCTTTATTCATCACGGCCTACGTTTCGAGATCCTTGTCTCATCCTCAAGGCTAAAAATACAAAGTAAAATATACAAATACAGCAAGAAGATTTAGGATGTAATTACAAATAAAATATGATAAAGTAAAACATCAGTAAAAAAGGTTAACCTAAAATAAAATTGTTGAAAAAAAGAGAGAAAGAAATAGAAAATTTCAACTAACAGACCTTGTTCCTTGAAGTTCAGTTGCTGTATGAAAAACAGTAAACATAAGGTGGGGTGTGGTTTAAGCTATATACAGGGGCGTGGACGAGGAATGATTGTTCAAAGAGGGAACAAGCTTCTTGATCGCTAACAATTCAAGAATAGGGAGGTGGTGTTCGTGTTGACTGGTTAGTATAATCTTAAAATCATTATAGTTTATTTTACTTTTGCATAGTTTTATGTGGTTTCTAATATTTGATGTTTCGGGATTAGACAACTTGCACCCAGTGCGAAAGCTAACGCCAATATGTGCGTCACATCTGACCTTAAGCAGTCGGTGTGTGTTTCTGCCGACTGCTTAAGGTCAGCATCCCTGGCCTCTCTGAAGGTTATAGCCCGGATTCGGTCAATCCATCTAATTTCCTCCAAGTCGTTAGCCATGACTGTGTCTAACTCCATCACTCAGTCTGAAAATACACGAAATGCAAAATGAAAAATAGCTTAATTAAAACCTAAATTAATGTACTTGGAGATAGGCTATAGCAGAAAACTTCATAAATTTCCATTTGTTCTGTGGAGGGGGGGGGCCTCTAATTTCGAAACACCCGGTATATGTACATTATTATTATCATTATTAAAGTATAAGTTTAACCAGACCACTGAGCTGACTTAAAGCTCTCATAGGGCTGGCCAGAAGGATTAGAATAAAATACCAGGTCCAGGCCAAACACTGGGACCCGATAGGTCATTCAGTACAATGATGAACGAATTAAAATGAAATTAAAAACTGCACGGAGGCACATCTTCTCACACTGGAGCACATACATAAAATACATACATTTACTCATGCTTCCTTACATACACACTAAAAAGGTACATTCAAAATCTGAATAAGTTAATATTTAATTTTTTTTTTAATTCAACAAATGCTATAAGGGTTTCCATACTTTTATTATTTATTTAGTTTTTATATTTTATTAATGAAATCACAGTTCCTCATGAACATCAAAATCAGAACGACTGAAAATGTAAAAGATTCTGATAAAATTTCATTCACTGATTTATTTCCAAAAGCTGACTGCCGCTGTTGGTCATACTTTGGACACTCACAACACATGTCTGACCGTTATTATCACCTTGCACTCTGAGCGCTCAGGAGCAGGGCCATGTGGGCTGCTCATTAAGTGTCCATGTGTCAGACGAGTATGGCCTATTCGGAGACGAGTAATGATTACTTGTGCGTGTCTCTCTCTCTGATATGAGGAACTCCACTTTCCAACATTGGGTTTTATTTGTTTTAATTTATTATTTTCATGTTCTTCATTCCATATATATTGCCATTTATTTATGATACCCACTTTTATGTGTGTTACATAATCAGTAACAGGGATATTCACGTTTGATCTTGTCATGTGGGTTGCTTCTTTGGCTGCTTTATCTGCCTCTTCATTTCCTTTGATCCCTACATGGGCAGGGATCCAACACATTTCTATATTTTTTCCACTATTATATAAGTTATGGAGAAATAATTTAATTTGTTGTACAATAACATTTTTTGGATTTGTAACACTGAATAGCTTCTATAGCTTGGGACACTGCAGCATATCCCACTCTGTGCTCTGATTTAGATCCATCTGTATATATTGAGTAATGTGGACCTTTGCGGTTTATATGCTCTACTGTGTGTTGTCTATGGTGTTCTGGTGTATATGAGTAACTTTTTGATAAATATTTCAGGTGTGTACGAATTCTCATTTTATTCATTGTCCAGGGAGGAGGTGATTTTACTGTTAAAGGCACTTGTATATTTTTATTCAGCGACTCAAACAATCTTCTAGCTCTAATTGGGAAAGGTGGAGGATGGTTATTTACAAATACATCTCTTAATTAAAATAATGTTTTTGTTGGAGAATCACTTGTCTGAATTTTTAGAGCACTTTTCATTGTTACTCGCTCACTATGGAGAGACAGAGGTAGTTCACCAAATTCACCTTGTAAAGATGATTTTGGTGATGATCTAAGGCCCTAGAATATTCTAGGGCCTCCATTGTGAACAGGGTCTAACATTTTCAGGACTGCATCCGGTGCTGAGCCATGTACAGTACTTCGCTTCCAATCAGTGATACACAGAACTGTTGCTTTAGACAGTACAGTGACGGTATGTCTATCAGCTCCCCAAGTAATGTTCGACAGTTTTGTAATTATATTTAATGCCCTTTTACATTTTGATTTTACGTATGTTATATGGGCTTTCCAGTTCTAATCCTAAAAATTTTGCTGTTTGGCCCAATGGTATACTATGATTTCTGATTCTTAAATCTATTCCTTCCCCTTTTTTCACTTTTTATTTTTATAAATCATTATTGCTTGTTTTGTCTATGGAAAATTTAAAGCCTACAGATGAGGCCCATTCACCTATTTTTACTATTATTCGAGATGCTGAATAATATATGGCAAAATCATCCATATACAGGTTATTTTTAACGCCAATAAGTAGGTTATTACTGATCTCATTAATTAATAAAGTAAAGTGTGCCACTAAGGATGCTTCCATGTGGAACACCATTTTCAAATGGAAATGTTCTAGACAGAACATCATTAATTCACACCTGGAAACGGCGATTTGTCAGAAAGTTTTGTATAAACCTAGGTAAATGTCCACGGATGTTGTTGTTTTCTAAAGTTTTTAATATACCATACTTCCATGTAGTATTGTATGCTTTTTCAATGTCAAAAAAGATGGCTACAGTAAATTGTTTTCGTTCAAAACCTCTAAGTATATGGTCTTCTAAGTTACAAAGAGCATCTAATGTAGATCTGTTACACTGTGACCCAAACTGAGTGGGAGTCAAAATTTTCTTTTCTCGAATGTGCCATGTTAGTCAAGTATTTACCATTTTCTCTAGTAATTTGCATAAGCAACTTGTTAAAGAAATTGGTCTGTAATTATTTACATTACTGGGATCCTTTCCAGGTTTGGGGATAGGAATTATTATAGTTTTACACCATTCATCTGGAAATAAATTTCGAAGCCATAGATGATTACAAAACTCTAATAAGTATGACTTTGCCAAAGGTGCTAAGTGGCAGATCATCTCAAAACAAATGTTGTCACCTCCAGGAGCAGATTTATTGCTGTTCGAGAGAGCATATTCCAACTCTGACATTAAGTTTTCTATTATACATCTTCCACTGTTTCAAAATTTATTGTTATTAATTCTATTTTATTTTCCTTTGTGCGGAAGTATTCATCTAAATTTTTACCACTACTTACATTTGCTAAAGTTTCTCCTATTATATTACTTATTTCTTTTGAATCAAGTGTTCTTTTCCCATCTTTTAACCCTCTGGTGATCCGATGACGCGAAACTGCGTAAATAAATTTTTTGCCGTAAGTGCTCCGATGACGCAATTTCCGCGTCATCCGTAAGTTATTTTCGGGGGAAATTCACAAAAAAAAACCAGTCATCCAGAGAAAATGAAGACTGCGCCATTGTGTGGGCAGTTCTTGAACCTACAAGAAAACGTAAACAAGAAACCGATAGCTATCGCGAATGTGAAAATAGCAAAGTTGCTTTTTCGTAAGAATTTACTTTTTTTACATATATTTTCGTCATTCAACAACATTTACGTCTTTCAGCTGCAATTGCTCAATTTTTTCTGGAAACACTTACTGCTTTTACGTGGGCTATGTATGGGAAATTTATTCAGCCTTCCATTGTAATTTTCACTTTTTTTTTTTAGCGTTACTCATTACTGAGTAAATACGAAAAATGTAAGCATAAATATGAGCACTCGAGAACCCAGTCGAGCCACGTGGTTCAGCCTAGGGTTTACAAGTACATGAATATTTTTTTGTGCGCCATTTTGTGCATCTGTAAATAACTTCAATGTGCATGTATTATATATCATTCGAACGGCCAATCTTTATACTTTATCGTGCTGAACGGCAAAATATAAAAATATCAAAGTTTCTATATAAAAATCTTTAGCAAACAATTGACTTTGTGATAAAAACAAAACTTACGTCTTTGAGCTTCAATTGCTCAATTATTTACTTGGAACACCTATTGATTTTAGGTAATATACACACAGAAAATTTATTCAGCTTTCCATCGCAGTTTTCACTTTTTTTCTAACGTTATTTATTACCGAATAATTACGAAAAATGTCAGCGTATATATATATATATGCATTGAACGTCGTAATTTGGCTGGAATTTATGCATGCGTAGATAATTTTTTGTACGCCTGTTTGTGCATCTGTAAATAACTTCAATGTGCATGTATTATATATCAGTCGAACGGCCATTGTTTGTACTTTATCGTGCTGAACAGCAAAATGTAAAAATATCAACGTTTCTATGTAATAATCATTGCCATATATTTTCTTAGAAAAAAAGGATTGTCTGTAATCTAACGACAATTGCTCAAGTTTATTCTAACAATACATATATCTTTATTTTCTGCGTTTTATAGGAAATTTATTCCACTTCCTGTTGCCACCTTTATTCTTTTTTTATCTTTATTCCTTACTTAGGTACGATACAAAACGTCAACATAAGAATGGTTGGAAAATCTACAAATTGCGCTTCGTAAAAAATTAGCATTATTTAATCGGTATGAGTTAATTAGCAAATACATTTATAGCAAAATGATTGTTTCCACGTGAAATTTCAAACATTCCCACACAATTTACGTATAAAATAAATTACCCAAACCTAATTATTAAATTTTTCATGATTATCTAAAAAAAATCTACGATTTTCCTTAAAAATTTCAACGTTCATCACGTCTTTTTTTATTATTTCTTAGCCTTGCAAAGATTTTCTGATTGCTTTAGGAAAAAAACTCAATCATTTGCCAACATCATAAAACAAACCAGAAGCGAATATCAGTTATAGTTTGGACGTATCGATTTTTACAAAAAA
>NC_089741.1:10860870-10868370 GCF_040412425.1 Macrobrachium rosenbergii | reverse complement strand
TCCATATACAGGTTACTTTTAATACCAATAGGTAGATTATTACTGATATCATTAATTGCTAAAGTAAACAGTGTGCCACTAAGGACGCTTCCATGTGGAACACCATTTTCAAGAGGAAATGTTCTAGACAGAACTGCGATTTGTGAAAAGTTTTGTATCAACCTAGGTAAATGTCCACAGATGTTGTTGTTTTGTTAAGTTTTTAAAATAGCATACCTCCATGTAGTATAGTATGCTTTTTCAATGTCAAAAAAGACAACTACGTATATGGTCTTCTAAGTTACATAGAGAATCTAATGTAGATCTGTTACACTGACCTGAACTGAGTGGGAGTCAAAATTTTATTTTCTCGAATGTGCCATGTTAGTCAAGCATTTACCATTTTCTCTAGTAATTTGCACAATCAACTTGTTAAAGAAATTGGTCTGTAATTGTTTACATTACTGGGATCTTTTCCAGGTTTGGGATTTGGAGTAATTATAGCTTTAAGCTATTCGTCAGGAAATAAATTTCTATGCCATAAGTGGTTATAAAACTATAACAAGTATGTCTTTGCCAAAGGTGCTAAATGGCAGATCATTTTAAAACAAATACTGTCACCTCCAGGGGCACATTTATTGCTGTTCAACAGAGCAAATTCTAGCTCTTCCATATTAAATTTTCTATTATTAATATATATCTTCTATTTTTTCAAAATTTATTGTTATTAATTCTATATTTTTCCTTGTGCGAAAATGCTCATCTAAATTTTTGTTGCTAATTACTTTTGCTAATTTTTCACCTATTACATTACTAATTTCTTTACGATCAAGTATCCTTTTCCCATCTTTTATTATGGCATGTCTAGGTGGTTTAACATGAGTACCATTTATTTTCCTGATTTTTCCCATATTTTTTTGTATGGGAGTATTTTTAGAGAGATCTGATACATATTTCCTCCATGAAATGATTCTTCCTTGAATTACTTTTCTTTTAAACTTTGCAGATATTTTGTTATTTAGAGGTTTTAATGTATAAATTTCTAATAATAATATAGTCAGCTTTTGTAAGGTTCCTTCTAATATCGGTACTGTTTTGTTTATTTTACTGAATTATCTATTCAAATTATTTAATCGTCTTCCAATTTGGTGTTTTATTTTTATTAAGTCTGTTAGTTTTTCAGACCACCATGGGACTTTGTGTTTTGTTGGATGAGATTTGGATTTTGGTATTGCTTCATCAGAAGCATTTGTAATGAAATCAACAAGAAATTTATTAGTTTCATTATGGTCTTTCAAATATTCAAATGGTGGGATATTCCTAGTGTGGAATTCATATTGCTCCCAATCTGCTTTATAAATGTTATATTGAGGGACATGCTTGGTAGGAATATTTTGTAATAATGAAATTAATATTGGGAAATGATCACTTGTATGTAAGCCGTCTACCGTATTCCAGTCCAATCTGTATAATATTTTTCTTGTACATAGAGTTAAGTCGAGTAAGGAAATGTTCCATGTGTTTTAGAAAAATATGTGCTGATTTCGTTATCATTTATATAGCACGTCATATGAATCTATGAATTCCTCTATTTTACTTCCTGTTCTATTTGATTCTGTACAATTACAGTCCCACATTGGGTTGCGGCATTAAAATCACCTACTATTAATGTAGGTTCCTTGGCATTATTAAGTAATTCTTTGAGTTTGTCAAAGTCATAATTTTTATTAGGATGATTGTACAAATTATGAATTACATAATTATCGTTTTTTATTCGTATTCTATTACTCAATGTTTGTAGATCAGTAAAGTTTACAGGTATTTTGCTATAACATATTTTGTTATGTACATATAGCAGTACCTAAATTTCCTTCTTCCTCTCGTGATGTTGATGCTAAGGTATATTTACCTATTGTTGATAATGTTTTGTTGACATGTTGCAAACATAATACCATTGGTTCATATTCTTTTAATAGCCGTTGTACTTCTCCTAGGTGTAATCTGGTCTGTAGACCATTTACGTTCCATTGTATAATATGACTACTGAAAATATTTTTTTATAGCGGTTGAGTTTTACTCTCTTTTTCTGTATTATCAATTTGGATTTTTTCTAATAATTTACTCACGACATTCATTTGTTTTTCCTTATAATATACTAAGTGCTCAATGCACATGCACCCTTTTTCATGGTTACTCAAATCTGTGGTTTCTTTTTTTCTATATTTCATAAAATTTCTTATAATGTTTGTTAAACCATCTTTTGTTATGCTTTTGTTGTTATTGCATAATTCAATGAAACAATCATTACATCCACAAGTATTATCATGTGTATTTCTCTTTTCATTTACTCTTATACCAATTACTGGAGAAGGAGTAATCTCTTCTCCTTTGACATAATCATTGTTATCTATGGTATGGTTCTCTTTTTTACTTCCTCAGTGTTTTCGACATGTGCTTTCATAGGTTTTACTATTATTCTTAGCTTGTTTTTGTTTTTGTTCCTTTTTCATCTCCTTTATCATTGGTTTAGCTGATGTCTCTCTAATAATACTTGGTTTCTTCGTTCTGGGTGGTGTTCTCTCCACAGGCCTTTTTTTATCTTTAATATCCATTCTATCACTACCCTCTTCTGTTACTTTAATAGCAGCATCCTCCTGTGTTTCAAATTAATTGGATAAAATGTTATCCATCTCATTTGTATCCGTTTCTTTATTCTTTACCATTTTATTTTTTATTTCTAATTTATTAATTTTTTCTTGAGATTTACTTTTCTGTGCTCTGTTACTTCTATCTGTTTGCGTTTTTGTTTCAGTATTTGCTCTTGTTATTGAAGAATATATATGTTCCTTAGACGGATCTTGAATTCCTCTCACTTTTAATTCCAACTTAGCCTCTTTTATAGACATCCACGTTCGTTCTTGTAGTATTTTCAGTTCTGTATTGTATATATAATACATGCATTCTTTGGATATTGCATGATGATTTTACCCACAGTTTACACACTTAGGTTCACTGCACTTCCACTGCGTGGTATGTTCAGTAGATCCACAATAAGTGCATACCGGTTCATTTCTACAAATTTTCTGTGTGTGTCCTACTTACTGCAATTTTGACACTGCAGTGGTTTTGGGACGTAGGGTCTCAACTCTCTATTTTGGCCTAAAATTTTTATTTTTTGAGGTAGATTTTCACCCTCAAATTTTATTTTTGCTATTTTTAATGTTTGTCTACTGCTGTTTTTACTTGGCACAGCATATACCTCAAAATCTTGGACATTTGGGTACCTTTTTTTCAGAGAATACAATAACATTTCCTTATCGACTGGTCCGTTATTGTTTTCAGGAAGTACAATGGTACCCTGAATGCTGTTTATAGTATCGTGTTTTTTCACTTTTATGTTAATAATGTCTATATTTCTCAAAGACAAATAGTCCTCGAACTGACTTTTTGTTGTGGCTTCTATAAGCCAAGTTTTTTCCTTTATTTGTCTAAACGACATATCTGTCGTTGGATGTCTAGTTAATAAATAATTTTCTAGTTTTAGGGCTGAAATATTTTGGTCAGCTTCCATGGTTAGAAACCTTGACCAACTTTCACTCCCAAAGAGGGGGTCGAAGTGAGTCAAGGTTGGGTCATGTCGGTATTTACTCCTTTTGGGAGTTTTATGGGGTATTAAGGTTTTAATACCACTCTGAATTGGATTATTTGGATTATCCAGAGAATTGTCTTTTTCCATACTAGAAGATTTGCTCTGTGCTGGAGCAGGAGTCGTCATCTGTGCTGGAACAATGCCATCAGAGGTACTTAAATCTTTAATACTACTGAGCATAAAAATTGAAAGGAAGAGAGAAAAAAAATAAAAAAAATAGATAAATAAATAAATAAACCTGAAAACCTTAAAAAGATATCATCAGTCTTTCATGGAGTTTATTCTTCCACCAATGGCACAAGTGAGAACTGACTCCCAAATGTCCACTCCCCACCCTACCCCAAAAGGGGATGGCACAACATGATTCGAGTGGCCCAAGTGTAAGCCAAACCCTTTGCTAGGACTGAGAGTATTTCAAGAATACAATCGTCCCCACCCTAATCATATCATGGGCAAACCGGATAGAACGCCGAAAGTCCTATCCCTAGAACCAGACCACCCTGGAATCCGTGGTCTAGCCCTAAAGAATACTTCCGCCTTTGAGCTATCAATCTGATAACTCTTAGGTCTGAACATTATCGGGCAGTTGATGGTCCTACCACAGTTCTCACTATTTAGCTTCGGATATAAACCCATTCCCAGCTATGATATCTTTTCCTATTTATCAGGTCCAATAAATTTTAGTAACAGTGGAAAATTCCACATAATTTAATCCAAACAAATATATAATGCCATATGGGACTCTTGGACTTAAACCCGGGAACAGATTCCTGGGGTTCAAGCGCACCCTCACCACGTCAAGGTGGTCCCAAGTCGAGGGGGACTATAATTATTGAAAATATTACGTTAGTGTGTTCAAGTGTTATTTTCTTTTTGTGGATCATCATTTTGCACTTTTTCTAAAAAGTTGTTTACGATATCCATTTGTTTTTCTTTATAAGATATTAGGTGTCCAATGCACATACAGCCTTTTTCGTGAGTGTCTAAACTAATAGTTTGTTTATTTCTCTATCTTATAAAATTTCGTATAGTGTTTGTTAAACTGTCTTTTGTTATGCTTTTGTTTTTGTTGCACAGTTCAATGAAACATTCATTACATCCACGTGTGTTTTCTTGTGTCTTTTTTCGCTTGCTCTTGTTGCACCAATTATCAGTGAAGGAGTACTCTCTTCTCCCATCACATAATCATGCTTGTCAATGGTTCGTTCCTCTACCATTTCTTGGATGTTCTGGGCATCCTTTTCCACTGGTTTTATTATTATTTTGAGAGAAAAAGGTATATTCTTATCATTTTTTTTATGTTATTTCTTTGGGTCTCCCGTCTTTATTTTAACTGATGTATCTCTAATAATAGTCGGTTTTATGTTGGTCTCGGGTGGAGTTCTCTCTAAAGGCCTCTTTTTTTTTCTTGAGCTTCTAATTCATCATAACTTTCTTCTAATATTTCTGTGGTTCTTCTATTATCTTCTTGTGCTTCCATTTCTGTTAAAATCTGAAATGAATTTGAGCAAATATTTGTATATGTTTCTTGGTTTTTTCATGTATTATTTTCTTCTGGCAAAGTAATTTTTCCTTGGGATTTATGTATCAGGGTTTTGTTACACTTATCTATTTCCATTTTTGTTCCATTGTTTGATCTTATTATATAAAGAAAACGTTCGTTTCCTAGCGGGATCATGCATTCCTCTTACATTTAGTTCTAATTTGGCTTCTTTTATGGGCATTCCCGTTCTTTCCTGAAGTAATTTTAATTCTGTATTGTATATATAATACATACACTCCTTAGATCTTGCCTGGTATTCTGTCCACAGTTCATGCATTTCGGTTCACCACACCTCCATTGTGTGGTATGTTTGTCAGGTCCACAAAACGGACATATAGATGTAATAGATGTATTACGGCAATTTTTCTTTGTGTATCCATACATACTACAGTTTTGGCACTGTAGTGGTTTTGGAACATATGGTCTCAGTTCTCTGCTTTGGCCCGTGGTTGTAATTTTTAAGGGTAATTCGTGGCCTTCAAATTTTATCTTTGCTATTCTCACTGTTTTTCCATTACTCCGTATACTGGCTATGTCGTATATTTCGCAATCTTGTACACTGTTGTAGCGTTTTTTAAGGGAATTCAACAATATGTTCTTCTCTATTGGTTCTTCATCATTATCAGGGAGTACTGTGGTACCCTGTACACTGTTCATATTGTCATGTCTTTTATATGTACCTTTATATTACTTATTTTCTTATTGATTTTTTGTTGTGGTTTCTATCAACCACATCTGCTCTTTTATTTGTCTGAATGACATTTCAATAGTTCAATGTCGATTCAACAGGAAGTTTTCTGATTTCAATGCTGATATTTTCTTCTAAGGTCAGGAATCTTGACCAAATTCCACTTCCAAAGAGGGAGTCGAAGTGAGTCAAGATTGGGTCAAGATATTTGCTTATTCCATCAGGATTTTTATTTGATTTTTCCAGAGAAAGGTTGTCGGAGGAAGTTCCAGCGGTTGTCAACTGTGCCGAGTCACTACCATCAAAGGGCCTAGGGGTACTTAAATCCTTATGGTCACTATTCATAAAGATTGGAGACAAAAAAAAATATGTAAGAAAATAAAAAATTAAACCTGAAAACCTTAAAAATATGTCATCAGCCTTTCATGGAGTTTATTCTTCCACCAAAGGCACAAGTGAGAACCGACTCCTAAATGTCCGCTCCCTACCTTAACCCACAGGGGATGGCACAACAAGATTAGAGTGCCCAAGTGAAAGCCAAACCCGCTTACTAGGACTGACAATATTACTAGAATACAATCATCCCCACCCTAAACATGTTATGGGCAGAACGGATAGAACGCAGAGAGTCCTATCCCCAGAACCAGAACCCCCTGTAATCCATGGTCCAGCCCTAAAGAACAGTTCCGCCTTTGAGCTATCAATCTGATAACTCTCAGGTCCCAACATTATCGGGCAGTTGATGGTCCTACCACAGTTCCCACTATTTAACTACGGACATAAACCCACTCCCAGCTATGATATCTTTTCCTATTTAACAGGTCTGATAAATTTTAGCAAAAGTGGAAAATTCCACAAAAATTAATCCAAACAAATATAATATCATATATGAGACTCTTGAACTCAAACCTGGGAAAAAATTCCTAGGGTTCAAGAGCCCCCTCACCACGTCAAGGTGGTCCCACATCGAGGGGGTGTATATGTATTGTACATGCATACATACACACACACACACACACACACACACATACACACACACACATATATATATATATATATATATATATATATATATATATATATATATATATATATATATATATATATATATATATATATTATATATATATATATATATATATATATATATATATATATATATATATATATATATATATATATATATATATATATATATGTATATATATATATATATATATATATATATATATATATATATATATATATATATATATATATAAATATATATATATATATATATATATATATATATATATATATATATATATATATATATATATATATATATATATATAAATATATATATATATATATATATATATATATATATATATATATATATATATATATATATATATATATATATATATATATATATAAATATATATATATATATATATATATATATATATATATATATATATATATATATATATATATATATAACCACAGAATAAACTGGAATATGTCTCGTATAATTTATAGCAGCAATTGTTGGTTTAAAAGCCAGATGGTGGAATCAGCCTTGATTAAACAAAGAAATACAATGAATCTCTCAAGAGGAACCTGGGATTCAGATATTATGGATAAAATCTTCCT
>NC_089741.1:10775870-10853370 GCF_040412425.1 Macrobrachium rosenbergii | reverse complement strand
CTTCTTCAACTAATTAAAACGGCTGGATGTTGTGATAATTAGGTGTACCGAGAAATAAATGCAAGTTTACTGTATGAAAAAAAGTTCTGTATTTTCTTCTACTTTTTTAACTATTATACCGCAGAAAACAGTGAAATGAGCAAAAATGAAATTTACATGCCCTGTGGTTTGATACTCGAAGTTTAAGGGTAAAAACTTAAGGATAATTCACAGTTCACATAGCAAGAAAATCCAAACCTCATATCTAGATGGCATTTAGATTACTGAAATAGCAGGGGAAAAAATCCTTTAGCACAGTTGTTCTTAACCTTTTCTACCACGCCTCCCCCTCTCTAAGAGTTAGTCCTTGCCCCCACGCCCACCTTGTATCTATGAGTAAAATTCCTCCCAAATTTAAAGAAAAATGAAAAAAAAAAGACAAAGAGAAAGGGTGTTTTTATTCTTCTGACACTGCCTCTTAGCTACTAGATCTTGAATGCGTGGTTGAATGCCAGAGAGTGCACAGCATTAAGTCCCCCTCAACATTCAGCCTGTTTCTGTATTTGGTCTTGAGAGCAACGAACGTGGAAAATGCAGCTTCACAAAGATACGTGGATCCGAACATACTTAACATCTGAAGAGCCTGGTGTGAGATCAAAGGGTTAACAAGAAGGTACTTAACCCAGAACGTTTCAAGACCCAGTTCTTTGAAATGTTCTTTAGCTATGGAATGACTGATTACGAAATTTAGGTCTTGAAGACCAAGCGCCGGGACCCATCAGGATTATTCAGTGCAGCGATGAAGATCAAATATATAAATTAATGATGTGATTGATAATGAAAAGGTGAATGATAACATACTGTACTAGTAAAGTTCAGTGTTAAAATTTGAACGTAAAAAATGAAGAATGAAATTGGATAAAAATCATAAAAAATAAATATATATAAAAATATTATATTTAAAATATATACTTATTGTATAAAATAAATATGACAGATCTTTAATAAATATACTAAATTATATCTCATTAAAAAGATCAGATGAAATGACAGGTCAAGGCTAGAAGTCTAACACTGGAACCAAACAGTGCACAAAGGCATAAACTCTCATACTGGAACACACTCACACAATAAATGCATTTATACTCGTGTTTCCGTATGCACTCACTAAAAATGTATATTAAAATTCAAAATAAATTAAGTAGAATTTTAAAATTTAGTTGTTTTAAAATTTATTAGACGCCTTAGGGTATTCGTATTTCTATTATTTACTTTTTATATTTTATCAATTAAATCACGGCTCCTCATGAACATTAAAATGGGTATTACTGAAAATGTTGACGTTTCCGACAAAATTTCTTTGATTGAACTTTGTCCAAAATTTGATAATCGCTGCAGATTATATTTTGGACATTCACACAGTACATGTTTAACTGTTATCAACACTTTGCAATCTAGGCATTTGGGAGGAGGGTCACATGGACTGTTCATTAAGTGTCCATGTGTCACGCGAGTATGGTTTATTCAAAGACGCGTCAGAATTACTTGTGTGTGTCTCTCTCTCTGATATGATGAACTCCATTTTCCAACACGGGATTTTATCTGATTTAATTTATTATTTTCATTCCATATATTTTGCCATTTACTTACAATGATTGTTTTTATATATCTTATATAGTCACTGCTTCTTTAGCTGCTTTATCAGCCTCTTCATTTCCCTTAATCCCTACGTGGGCAGGTATCCAACATATTTCAATATTTTTTTCCATTATTATACAATTTATGGAGTGAAAAATTAATATGTTGTACAATATTATTTTTTTAACTATAGCTTTGAATGGCTTCTACAGCGCTTCTGGTGTCGCTATAAATCACAAAATTATTAAAAGAGCTTTTTCTGATTATTTTTATAACTCGGCTGTAAATACTGAAGCATTGTGTGGCAGAGAAAACTGATACATTTTGTTTTGGGATACTGCAGCATACCCCACTCCGTATTGTGACTTAGCTCCGTCTGTGTATATTGCGTAATGTGGACCTTTTTGGATTATAATTATGTTCTACTGTATGTTCGTCATGGTGTTCTGGGGTATATGAATAACTTTTTGATAAATATTTTCAGTGAGTATAAATTCTCATTTCATGCATTGTCCAAGGAGGAGGTACTTTTAATATTAAAGGCAACTGTATTTATATTTAGCGACTCAAACAATCCTCTAGCTCTAATTGGGAGAGGAAGTGGATGACTGTTTATAAACACATCTCTTAATCCAAATCATTTTTTGGTTGGAGAATAATTTTTCTGAATTCTCAGAGCACTCTTCATTGTTACTAGCTCTCTATGGAGAGAGAGAAGTAGTTCACCACCACATTCAACAAGTAAAGATGACTTTAGTGATGGTCGAAGAGCTCCTGAACATATTATAAGGCCTTCATTACGAACTGGGTCTAACGTTTTCAGTGTTGCGTCTGATGCCGAGCCATATATTTCACTTCCATAATCAATGATAGACTGTACTGTCGTTTTATACAGTATGTTAAGGATGTGTTTATCGGCTCCCAAAGTAGTGTTCGATAGTTTTTTAATTAGGTTTAAAGCTCTTTTACATTTTGATTTCATGTATTTTATGTGGCCTTTCCAGTTCAAGTGAGTATCAAATACTAATCCCAAAAATTTTGCTGTTTGGCCAATTGGTATTTTTAAACGTATTTCTTAACTTTTCTTCCACTTTTTATTTTGATAAAATATTACTGCTCGAGTTTTTTGTATAGAAAATTTAAAGCCTGCAGATGAGGCCCATTCATCTATTTTTATTATAGTTTTATTAATGATTCGCTCTGCATGTTTTATGCGATGTGCTGAATAATATATGGCAAAATCATCCATATACAAGTTACTTTTAATTCCAATTGGTAGATTATTACTGATATTCTTTATTGCTAAAGTAAACAGTGTGCCACTAAGGGTGCCACTAAGGACGCTTCCTTGTGGAACACCATTTTCAAGTGGAAATGTACTTGAAAATACGTCATCAATTCTCACTTGAAAAGTGCGATTTGTCAGAAAGTTCTGGATAAACCTAGGTAAATGTCCAAGGTTGCTGATTTCATGTAACGTTTTTAAAATTGCATATCTCAACGTACTATCATATGCCTTTTCAATGTCAAAAACGAAGGCTATAGTCATCAGTTTTCGTTCAAATCCTCTTCGTATGTGTTCTTCCAAGTTAGACAGAGAATTCCAGTGTGGATCTGTTACATTGTGTTGCAAACTGAGTGGAAGTCAAAATTTTATTTTCTCGAATGTGTCATGTTAGTTGAGCATTTACCATTTTCTCGAGTAATTTGCATAAACAACTTGTTAAAGAAATTGGTCTGTAATTGTTTACATTACTGGGATCTTTTCCAGGTTTGGGGACAGGAGTAATTATAGCTTTACACCATTCATCAGGATATAAATTTCTAAGCCATAAGTGGTTATAAAACTCTAACAAGTATGTCTTTGCCAATGGCAGATCATTTCAAAACAACACTGTCACCTCTAGGCCCAGATTTATTGCTGTTCAACAGAGCAAATTCTAACTCTTCCATATTAAATTTTCTATTATAATATATATCTTCTATTGTTTAAAAATTTATTGTTATTGATTCTATCCTATTTTTCTTTGTGCATGAATGCTCATCTAAATTTTTGTCACTACTTACTTTTGCTATATTTTATCTTATTTCTTTTGGATCAAGTATTCTTTTCCCATCTTTTATTATGGCATGTCCAGGTGGTTTAACATGGGTGCCATTTATTTTCCTGAATTTTTACAACATTTTTGTATGGGAGTATTATTAGAGAGATCTGGTACATATTTCCTCCATGAAATTATTCTTCCTTGAATTACTTCTCTTTTAAATTTTGCAGAAATTTTGTTATATAGAGGTTTTAATGTATTAATTTCTAATAATAATATAGTCAGTTTTTGTAAATTTTCTTCTAATATCGGTGATGTTTTATTTATTTTACTGAACTTTCTATTAAAATTATCGAATCGTCTTTCAATTTGGTGTTTTATTTTTATTAATTCTGTTAGTTTTTCAAACCACCATGGGACTTTGTGTTTTGTTGGATGAGCTTTTGATTTTGGCGTTGCTTTATCAGCAGCATTTTTAATGAAATCAACAAGAAATTTATTAGTTTCATTATGGTCTTTTAAATATTTAAATGGTGGGATAATTCTAGTGTGGAATTCATACTGCTCCCAATCTGCTTTATAAATGTTATATTGCGCGACATCTTGGCGGATTTATTTTGTAATAATGAAATTAATATTGGGAAGTGATCACTTGTGTGAAAGTCATCAACTGTATTCCAATCTAATCTGTCTACTATGTTTGCTGTACATAGAGTTAAGACGACTGAGGAAAATGTTCCATGTGTTTTAGAAAAATATGAGGTGATTTCATTATCATTTACACAGCACATGTCGTATGAATCTATGAATTCTTCTATTTTACTTCCTCCTCTATTTGAGTCTGTACAATTACAGTCCCACATCGGGTTGTGAGCATTAAAATCACCTACTATTAAGGGTAGGTTCCTTGGCATTATTAATTAATTCTTTACGTTTGTCAATGTCGTAATTTGTATAGGGTTGATTGTATAAATTATAAATTACATAATTACCAATTTTTACTCGAATTTTAATACTTGATATTTGCAAGTCAGTAATGTTAACAGGTACTTTGTTGTAAAATACTTTCTTACGTACATATATGGCTGTACCTAAGTTTCCTTCTTCCTCTCATGATGTTGATGCTAAGGCATATTTACCTGTTGCTAACACTGTTTTGTTGACATGTTGTAAACATAACATCACTGGTTTATATTCTTTTAATAACCTTTGTACTTCCCCCAGATGTAATCTTGTCTGTAGACCATTTACGTTCCATTGTATAATATAGCTATTGAAAATATTTTGTTATAGCGGTCGAGGTTTACTCTCTTTTTTTGTATTATCAATTTGGATTTTTCCTAATAATTCACTCACTACATTCATTCTTTTTTCTTTATAACATACTAAGTGCTCAATGCACATGCACCCTTTTTCATGGGTACTCAAATCCTTGGATTCTTTCTTCCTATACTTCATAAAATTTCTTATAACGTTTGTTAAACCATCTTTTGTTGTTATTGCATAATTGCATAATTTCTGTTTTCATTTGCTCTTGTACCAATTACTGGAGATGGAGTAATCTCTTCTCCTTTGACATTATCATTGTTATCTATGGTATGGTTCTCTTTCACTTCTTGAGTGTTTTCGACATCTGCCTTCACAGGTTTTACTATTATTTTAGGAGATAAAGATATATTCTTAGCTTGTTTTTTTTTTTTTTTTCCTTTTTCATCTCCTTTACCTTTGGTTTAACCGATGTTTCTCTAATAATAGTTGGTTTCTTCGTTTTGGATAGTGTTCACTCCAAAGGCCTTTTTTTATCTTTAATTTCCAGTCCATCATGACCCTCCTTTATTTGATACAACATACCTCACAATCTGGGACCTTTGGGTATCTTTTTTTGAGAGAGTCTAATAGCATTTTCTTATCGACTGGTTCGTTGTCGTTTTCAGGAAGTACAATGGTACCTTGAATGCTGTTCATAGTATCATGATTTTTCACTTTTATGTTAATACTGTCTATATTTCTCAAAGACAAATAGTCCTCGGACTGACTTTATGTTGTGGCTTCTATAAGCCAAGTTTTCTCTTTTATTTGTCTGAACGACATATCTATTGTTGGCTGTCTATTTAATAAATAATTTTCTAATTTTAAAGCCGAAACATTTTGGTCAGCTTCCATGGTTAGAAACCTTGACCAACTTCCACCCCCAAAAGAGGAGTCAAAGTGAGTCAAGGTTGGGTCATTTCGGTATTTACTCTTTTTGGGAGTTTTATAAGGCATTAAAGTTTTAATACCACTCTGATTTTGATTACTTGGATTATCCAGAGAATTATCCATTTCCATGTTAGAAGATTTGCTCTATACTGGAGCAGCGGTCGTCATCTGTGCCAGAACAATACCATCAAAGGGTCCAGGGGTACTTGAATCTTTAAAATTACTCAGCATAAAGATTTAGGTATATAAAAAAGTAAATAAACCTGAAAACCTTAAAAAGATATCAGCCTTTCATGGAGTTTATTCTTCCACCAGTGGCACAAGTGAGAACCGACTCCCAAATAGCATAACATGATTAGAGTGGCCCAAGTGTAAGCCAAACCTGCTTGCTAGGACTGGCAATATTACTAGAACACAATCATCCCCTCCCTAATCATGTTATGGGCAAACCGGATAGCATGCCAAGAGTCCTATCCCAAGAACCAAACCCCCCTGGAATCCATGGTCCAGCCCTAAAGAGTAGTTCCGCCTGACATCTCTCAGGTCCTAACATTGCCGGGCAGTTGATGGTCCTACCACAGTTCTTACTATTTAGCTTCGGATTTAAACCCATTCCCAGCTATATCTTTTCCTATTTATCAGGTCCAATAAATTTTAGCAAAAGTGGAAAATTCCACAAAAAATTAATCCAAAGAAATATATAATGGTACATGGGACTCTTGGAATCAAACCCAGGAACAGATTCCTGGGGTTCAAGAGCACCCTTACCACGTCAAGTGGTCCCACATCGAGGAGGTTAGATTCTCTTAGATAACCCATAAGGTTATCTACCTCAACATCATCATTTACAATTTCTAAAACAGTCTTCAGTTGAACTTTAACTCAAGAAACTCCTCATGCACTTCATCAGAAACATCATGTACTTCACACTGAAATGGGTTCCTAATGAATTTCCAAGCTTCACGCTTCTCATCTATATTTGGGAAGCATCTCATGAATTCTGCTTTCAAGTCAGATAGATGAGTGATTATTTGTTCCTTTAACTCAGAATCAAGCTTACTGTGAATGAGAGCAAAGTCTAAGTTATTAAAACTGACTGTATTACCCTGCTGAATTCGACACTTCCAGAGGTCGAGTTTGGCCATGAAAGTTCGAATGGTATCGTGATGCTTGAGATGATGTCGTTTTTTCCTTGTAGTTTACGGTTGAGAGCATTCAATGCTTCAAAGATGTCCACCAAGTAAGCTAGAGATAGCTGAAAGCCTTCAGACTGGAACTTGTCATGGAGGTCTGCCTCCTGCTGCAAATCTAGAAATACTGCTACTTCTTCTTATAGTTTATAAAGCCATCCAAGCATGTTCCCTTTTGACAGCCATCTTACATTCATGTGAAACAGCAAGGCATCTTTTTTGGATTCCATATCCTTACACAGCAGTTTAAAGAGATGACTGTTTAAGATGCCAGCTTTGAGATAGTTGAATACCTTGATAGCCATGTTCAGGACATCCCCCATTTCAACAGGTAAAGCTCTGGATGTTAGGGTCTCATGATGAAGTACGCAGTGTGCGCCTACAACAGATGGATTTTTTTTCTTTCATCCTTGTAACAAATCCAGACTGCAGACCAAGCATAGCTGGTCTGCAGCTATGCTTGGTTTTCCTGAAAGATGTTTGACACATCTTGAAAAACATCTGCTGTTGTTGCAGAACTTTCTACTGGGTGACAGAACAGTATTTTCTCTTTTACACTGTTGCCTGACCTGAAACGAGCATACATCAGTAGTTGAGGACTCTGGAAAAAACAGGAAATCTCTTACTTGGTTAAAAATTTGATCCTTGATGTCTTGAGACAATTCATTGATCCTTCCCTTGACAGTATCGTTTAATAGTGAAATTTGGGAAAGCTTGTTCGCATTATCTTTCCCCAAAATGAGTTCTGCTGTACGAAGTATGCTTGGTTTTATGAGAGATTCTCCAATGTTGTGGCTCTTCTTGTTTTTTGCAATCAACATGGCGATCTCATAGGAAGCCTCTAGAACCTTTGAAGTTTGTTGCCAAAATGCCCTACTACTTTCCAACTTAGCTTGCTTCAAGGAGTGTCATTTTTTTTCAAAGAATGCCTTAAGCTTGCCAGCTAGAGCAGGATGTGTTGTTGTCCTCAAGTGACATTCCAAGCGAGAGGATCGCACTCCATCATTGCTGAGAGTCTTGTAACATATCACACACTGGGGAACCTCAGTGTCACCCTTTTGGAATGGCACGAATCCAAACTGAATATATCCATCAAGATATTTATGCTTCTTTGCACTCAATGTGAATTATTTGATGTGCTGTGGACAACAAAATTCTGCGAGCAAAACATAAGGCACTGTAAGTTAAGATGAACATCACTACATGCTCATAAACAGGCACCATTATAAAAATCGTTCACACTCTGCGGACCACAGACTATACAAAGCGAAAGTATAGTATTAAATGTAGTCCTGTACTTATCCACTATTAATCTAAAAAAAAAAATTATTACTAACAGGCAAATATTTCTATTATAGTTGCAGTGTATTTCAGAATAGCAATTTATAATGTGAAATTTCCGTCTTAATTGCAGCTGACAAAACATCTTGACTGATAATTCCCCAAGAAACAAGCGCTTCATATGGAAAATTAGAGTTTTCATATTATATACTGCTACCCTAAAATAAACTTCAGCTATAATTAAGAGGTATATGCATGGTATTATGTGCATTTACGATTTTTTTAATTTAAAAATCGATAAAAACCTAAAATTAATACTGTGTATGATCCTTGGTCCATGGACTGCAGCCGAATTTTGTAACGTGCCTCAAAACATGATGACACGACAAAATGGTCTCTTAGTGGCTGACTTAACAGGAGAAAGTCAGCAATCATGGCCGATGGTGAACGACTGTCTATCAACCAGAATTCACTAGGATAAAAAAAATATGAAATAAATGAATAAAACACAATAAAATAATAAAAAAACAAGAACTATGAGGTTTCTGTAGTGCAGGGAAAAGGTGACAGGCCTCATGTATCATGAATGGCTATTACCGATATTCACTTAGCTGGGAAGAAAGTGGCAGGAATAATAAATAAAAACATAAGCTATACTTATTTAGTTTATGGATCACAACACCTGTCTCATTCAAGAATAACAGCTATTAAGTTAAGAGTGAAATTAAGAGTAAAATTAATAGTAACTGTGGAAGAGGGTTAAATTTAAAAGCAAAATTAGCAGTGAAAGCAAAATTAAGAGAACTTACACTTAATTTTTTAGGAGGGCACAGCCTCTGAGATGTGACATACCTTAACAGCCTGAACTGAATAAATGTGAGAGTAGAAATGTTATTGCCATGGATGTGTACAGAAGACTGGGTCCTGGATGACTCCGGGAGAGAAGGGGTTCACGGATCACTAGAGCTATACAGGTCCAGGATGTGTTAATTCTCCTGCCCCCATGGGTTTCGTGGGATAGGGAGGGAGGTAAACTGACAAAAAATGGTAAACCCAACGAATCTAACTAGAGTACTAGACTATAAGAAACTAACATTATCAGGTGATACTTTTTCATATTTTTTCACAAACTTCTGAATATTAGTTCCTCACTCCTGTTCAGAGAATAGTGAATATAATTAGAGAATTTTTAATTTTTTTCTAGGGTTCACACCCGACTCCCCTGGAAATTGCTGACACCCCCCTACAGGGGCATGCCCCACAGTTGAGAGCCACTGGTCTACACCCCTACTTTAAATATCCCAGAAGATTCCCCAAGCAATCTACTAGAGATCTGCATAAAGGAGGCTCTTTTCAACGGTCCACAAGAATGACTATGGAATCCAATCATCTGAGTCGCGATGAGTTCTCCCTTTGCTGTGCTGTTCGCCAAATTCTGCATGGCAGCTACTGAGCGTCACATCTTCAGCAGGATTCCAAAGCCTGCCCTGTATGGACAGTATAGATGACACCTTCATCAATGTTGCTGGCGAGGTAGAGGTGAAGACACTGGCAAACGTTTGAAGAAGAATCAGTCCTTCATTTGACATGCGAGAGACTGGCTATAATACCGTCCCCTTCTTGGACATCCATGTTACCAGCACTCCCGAAGGTTTCGTGATGAAGTTCTACAGAAACACAATGGATATCATGCTATGCCTCAACAGAAAGGAAGAGGACCCTGATAAAATAAAAACATCCCTCATAAATGACCATGTCAGCTATGCCCTCTGCCACTTTCTTCCTGGAGTGCTACCTTCAAAGAAGTTCAGCATGTTACCCAGACACTAGTCAACAATGGATATTCTTACCATCAAGTTGCAAGGGTATTGAGGAATGTCATTGACACGTGGTACCAGAGGATGAGGCAGTCTTGAACAAAATTATTTGGTCTCATGTAGCCCCTGCGGCATTAGACACTGCGGTCAACCTTACGATCTATTGTAATGATCAGAGCAATCTCCCCATCTACATGAAGGGACAGTATACCAACACTGCACGAAGGAACATGGCAACATCCCCCACCTGCAGAAAATTGTAAGGAATACCACAACCCTCTCCACCATGCTACAAGGAAGCACTTGTCATTCTTTGGTGGAAACCCACACTTAATGTTACTCAGGAGACCCTCCTTCCAAACACCATCATGGGAACCACGAAATGTGCCCCTCTAGCCGCGAGAAGAGGCCTCTGGCACCAACTAATCAGTGCTTCTGCTGGTCAGCCAGATTTGCAGCCAACAACAGAGCTCCCTGACTATAACCATCCAATAAAAAATTGCCCCCTTCCGTGCGAACCCACCTTTGTGTATAATTATTCCATGTATGCACCCTTAGTAATTGGTAGTTCGGGCTACCAAATGTCAGGATGATAAATGAAATTCAGACCACTGCTTTATAATTTACCTGCTGAAAGGAAGAAACTTATATGCCAAGTTGAGAAGGTGCTATAAAAGCTCATCAACATACCGAGTGACATTCTTTTCAGGCGATACTATTATTATTATTTTATGAGGAATTTCACTCCTATTCCTTTGCAGAGGCTGGGCCGAGACCCTTCACATGGGAAACGATTGTGGATGTTGAATATTAAAATGGAGGATGGACAAAAACTCTGGAATCCATCAAAACAGTCGCACTATTAGGGAACCAACTCGAATACCAGAATGACCAGGGAAGTGTCAGGTATCCTGATGGTGTAGGAAATGAAGAATGTGATTATCAGAAGAACGACACATTTCTTGTTAACACACCCGAGTCCTGCATATATTGTTACCGTTTAAGTATCTTTACGTCCTGCCACCAAACGAAGAAGCGGATGAGTGATTCTGCGCCATTTTAACGATGACACGTTTGGTTCAGCATAAGCAAACTCTGTTACCAATCAAAGACGGCCGTAGAATTCGGGTTATATAGGGAAGACAGGGAGCATAACGAGAATAAATATAAATTTATTAAGAATGAAAGACATCCTTCAGAAGTTCACATACCTTGGAAAAATGGCGATTACAATGTTGACAATAATTTTGGTTCCCATTAAGTCAATCCTAGAATAGAAAATAAATCTTAAATAAGGTTATTTGCATTTCGGGTGTCACTTAGATATTCTTGGTAGCCCGGTAGAAACTGTAACATAACAACCGATCCCTGTAGGTGTTGTAAAAATACGAAAAAACTCTTAGTAAACCATAAGGGGAAGAGGCATAGCAAAAAAAGAGATGGACAAGACAATCAGCCGTTCGTTTAAAAAAATTCCATATTTCGTGAAGGTAACTTGGAAAAAGTGTAAATCCAAGGGAAGAAAAAAGAAACAACTTTTCACCGCATTCACGAGTCAATGCCTCATATGATGGTATCTTTGGATGGCCATACGACCGAGTACCCAAAAATTTGGAACCCAGATAGTTAAGAAAACATTATTTTTGTGAACAAGAAAGAAACATTTCTGAATCAAACGGTAGAATAGCACGTGAAGATGTCCTAGTCATAATTATCAACATCCGCTTCCCTCAGTTGGTGTCCAAAAATATTAAATATTTTTCTTGGAGCAAAAAGGTAGAAACAGTCCAACTAAACTCCGGCAATGAACAAAAGACGGCTAGATTTCTAATAAGGACAGACGAAGCATTAGGGATATTCACATTAAGATAGATCAGAGTCAACATGAGGAAAAACTTGGATCATTAGTTAGTCACAAACGAAGGATAACCAAACACATAAAGATTTCTCATATAGCTTTAAATTCCGTTGGTATGATTGCCATGAGTTACGCAAGAGCAGCGAATCATTTCAGCGCTGCGGTGACCGTAAAGCGGCCCATACCCGATCAATTATATTGCGCAATTTCATTGTCAATACTCTGAATTGACAATTAAATTGACCGTGTATGGGCGATATTGATGACTTGCGCAACTGTATTGAGTGAATCAATTTCTGCTTGATATTTTATTGCGGAAGTCTATTTCATTGCACAATTAATTGACCGTCTGTGGTGACCGTCAATTAAATTGTGCAATAAAATCATTTGTCTTCCAGATTTCGTATCTTCAACATGTCTGACAAAGAAGAAGACAGGACATTCCAGCTGGAGTGCATCGAAGTTTATAAAAGTTTACCAGCCCTATGGAAAGTAAAAAGTGATGATTACAGCAACAGACAAAAGAAAGATGCAGCTTACGCTGTGTTGGTTGAAAAATTCCATGAAAAGTACCCAAAGTACACAAGAGAAGATGTAAAAAAAAAGATCAATGCATATAGAACCAACTATCGCAAAGAATTGAAAAAAGTGCAGGAGTCGGAAAAATCTGGCGCAGGGGCGGACCAGGTATATGAACCAACGTTGTGGTATTTTCATGCCCTCACCTTCCTCAACGACCAAGAAATCCCAGCAAAATCGCGGAGTACACTCACAAAGCAGACAAGTTTATCATCGACTGTAGATGACATGAGGTATGCAATTTTGGTATTATTTTACTTTAGCACAGAATCGATTTTTAATTTAAAAACATTTTCTTATGTATTATGTCACGCTCATGGTGCGTGAGTGCTGCTGAGCTTATTTAAATTGCCTGTATTTTGTAAACTAGCTTTGAACGACATTTTCCTCTTCTACAGCAAGAGCAACGGCCATGGCGATTGCTGGGTCAAAATCCTCCATCCTTTCTCAGCGGATTGCAAGACCACACTGTGCCTGGTTTGCCCAGTTAAATTGTCAATTATATTGACCTGTGTGTGGACAACATTAAATTGTCAATTATATTGTGCAACCAGACTTGCGCAATATAACTGATCGTGTATGGGCCGCTTAAAGAATCAATATGTTGATGAAAAACCTATATACAAAAATAACTAAGATTTCATGACAACATAACAGAAGTGTTACAGAATAATAACAGTGCAGGTTTATCATCGCTGAATAACAGATATTCAAAATATAAACCCGATAAAGGTAAAAATGAACTTTAGAGTTGTGATTCTGTCACAAATCGACGATTAGTAAAGGAAGGATATTTGAAAGAAAAGCTTCCCAAAAATATAATTCAAAACCTTCCCTTAAAGGAAAGGGTAACAACCCAAGCAAATATTCTTCAGCGTCTCTGGGAAGGAGTCTTCACAAAACTCGAGGAAAAAAAAAAACATTCGGAGGACTTTCGATCTCACGAAAGGGCGCCCTAGAACTGAATCTTTCTTGGCAAGGGGAAGCAATTTAGGTCAGGAATATTTTTCATCGGCCTCCATTAAGAGAATTAACTCTAAACGCCTCGCAAACCCTTTGTTGGATAAACACACTCAGCATTGAGATAATCGAAAAAAGACACAGGTTTCGGAGCCCCAAGATTTGGTGAGCGAGAAAAAAAATTGGGCTTTACCTCCCAACCGGACCCAAGTTTTCACCAATTTCCAAATTTTGCTGAGATTTCCAACTCAAAGGTTTCTTATCGGTCGTTATATTCTCCTAAGTACACTGGCTCGAAACCGTTCAATTTTGCACAAAAAAGTAAATAAACATTCGTATTCGTTAATTGATGTAAATTCTAAAGCTAACCTTAGAGATCAATGAACCAAAATATGTTTAAAAGAACACTCCACAAGGCATCCACACCCATTTCAATCTGCCAGAAAGATGGCAGGATAAGTACCATATGTTATTTCTGATAGTTTAAAAACAAATACCGGAGATTTGTCAAGTTTTTTCCGAAAAGTACATAATAGGAAGAGTCTGCCTTACGGAACATGGCTACAGACCACCTTGCAATGCCGGGGACAGCTGCGTTGATTCTGATCTTATGAAACCCTGCAATATAACATATATTATATAAACAGCTGTAAACAAAATCAAGTAATGTTACATGAAATCTTGATATTATCCCCGGTAACTCGAGACATCAGTAGAAAACAAAACCAAATGAGCAATAAGTTACACACCAAGTCCTTCATACGTACTATAAAAAAACACGAAACAACAAGATTGACAAGGATGACATAATAGTTTTTAGGGGAATAATAAATGCAAACTGACAGGAATCGATTACCAAATTCTGAGGGGCCACTTGAAGAAAGAAGACACCTGACCAGACCTGAACGGTTCTTTTATCCAAGGTGTCAGTGAATTATGTGAATCTGGACGAAAACAGAGTTCATTCAGCTGAAATGACAGTGACTATAATAGTGAAAAACATGATACGTCATCATTGTTTCCAAACGCCACCATGTTTGTTGAAATACATGAGAACGGACCAGCAGGTAAGATTTTTTTTATGATTACAAGTACTATATTTATGAACATAAAAACTCAGCGAGTATTATAGAAATCATAGGTATTTCACAGGAAAAACAGTTGTAAAAACTTTATGATACCTTCATTGTTTGGAAGCTTTTTGCCATATAATATATATATATATATATATATATATATATATATATATATATATATATATATATATATATATATATATATATATATATATATATATATATATATATAATATATATGTATAATAATGCTACCACAATAGGAAGTTAAGTTAGGTATTTATGTAGTCTACAGAGATATGAAATAAAGATTTTGGCGGGATGCTGAACAGTATTTACCTTGATAGCCCTGCGAAAAAGGAAGTGGGAAGGCTGACCGACTTGACCTTATTAGCTTGAGCCTGGTCAGGATCTGGTGGGCCTTTTGCTTAACAATGGGAACAAGATTAACTCGCACGTGCAATACAATTAACTGCACAATCCTTCCTAATTCTTCTCTTTGATTTAACTGCTAGTGGCAGATTACAGAATCTTCCTCATCCAGTTAAAACTGTGACCCAAATCCCTGTAACGTGCAAAGATATTCGAACTCTGGTCTGAATATTACTGCTCACTTGTGCTCGATTAATTTTTGTGAATGAATTTACCTGTCATCGACATAAACCTTTGCCCATTTCTTTCATGTTATTTTGTAAACCCTTGAATCAGCTTGTTAACGATATAATGGCTTTAGAATAGTGAAAAAGAACGTGCCATCGGATTTGAGTCGTTCAACATCCTATTTGGTTCAAAACTTCAAATTCATCGAACATACAGAACTCCTTATGCAGGAAGACACTCACAGTCACACTCAAGAAGTCAAAGAGAGCTTACACAAATGCGTTACACATTTCAACTATACGATTTATGATGGAAATCATTTAAATATCATTCACAAGCCTAAAACGTCTTGCTTATTCACTCTTATACATAACCAGGATATCCATTCATGCCAATTTTAGGAAGTGTACACTCAAGAAATTAAGATCACTAAACTACAAGATTTGATTAATGTTTTTAATCTGAAAACGGAAAACTTTCGCATAAAATGTGAAGAAGTCATATATGACAGTGAGTGCAATTTGAAAATACACCCTGGATGTGAAATCACAAGCACAGAAGCCTTCATCCCAGAGAAAAAATAAAAATACAACATTAATTCAAGTCCCTCAGCAAAACCTTTAAAATCCAAGATTGTATGTCTAGACAACAGAAGAAAAGAAGCAAGTCGTCCAGTTCAACATTATCAAGAACTACATCACTTTCTGCCTAACCATGGTTATGGCTCCAACATTGATCATCATAGACCTTGCCCTCATTCGTCGAAGAAAGGAAGAAACCGAACCGCCAGGAATCCCACTCCCAAGAATTATCCATATGGTAGGATAGGTAACATCAAATTCCACCAACTTGGTTAGACTCAGGACTAAGTAAAGGTGAATAACTTGGACAGCAAATCCTGTTTAACTGTTTTGAGAATTAAGATTTATTTCTAGTAGTTTATAGTATGCTTGAATTTTACAAAGACAACTAAGATTGCTTACAGCATTACATTTATGTCTATTTCCTTTCAAGTTCTATTTTAACTAGTTTGAAATTATGTTTGCATATGTATTTGCTTCAACATTTCAAATCTGATTTATGAAACGCATCTATTATATCTAATATGCATGTTGTTAGGAGTCCTCATAGTTCATATTATTTTACTTTAGTTTAGTTAGATGCTACCGGAGTCAGCTAGGTAGCCTGGCCAAGGCTGTTACAGAGTATTCATAATGCCATTCATAAAAACTATGCATGAAAAAAGCATAAAGGCACTTGAACTCGTTGATATGAATCACAGAAAGAGAGAGAGAGAGAGAGAGAGAGAGAGAGAGAGAGAGGAAGTGGGTAGTGCTAATCAAGAGCTAAAGACAGGAAAAAAAGAGTTTAATGGCTTTCCCAACGGATTTCGTTGCCGGTTAGCAACAAGCAAAGTCATTATTTTGGAGCATAAGGCAAAGGCGATAAAGCTGATAAGTTACGGAAACATTTCCTTAAAAACAATAGAAACCAGACGCCTCCCAGTCTGCGTTACATTCATTCTACGTGAGAAGATAGCCTAGAATATGTATATATATTAGGTGTCCAATGCACATACAGCTCTTTTCGTGAGTGTCTAAACTAGTAGTTTCTTTATTTCTGTATCTTATAAAATTTCGTATAGTGTTTGTTAAACTGTCCTTTGTTATGCTTTTGTTTTTGTTGCACAGTTCAATGAAACCTTCATTACAGCCACACGTGTTTTCATGTGTCGTTTTTTCGTTTCCTCTTGCTGCACCTATTACTGGTGATGGAGTAATCTCTTCTCCCATCACACAATCATTCTTGTCAATGGTTTGTTCCTCTACTATTTCTTTGATGTTCTGGGTATCTGTTTCCATTGGTTTTATTATTACTTTAGGAGACAATGGTATATTCTTATAATTTTTTGGTTTATGTTCTTTCTTCAGGTCTCCCGTCTTTATTTTAATGGATGTATCTCTAATAATAGTTGGTTTTTTGTTGGTCTTGGGTGGAGTTCTCTCTAAATGCCTCTTTTTTTCTTTAACTTCTAATTCATCATAACTATTTTCTATTATTTCTGTGGTGCTTGTATTATCTTCTAGTGTTTCCACTTCTCTTAATACCTCAAATGAATTTGAATAAATATTTGTATACATTTCTTGGCTCTTTGCTATATTAGTTTCTTCTTGGGAAGTGGTTATTTTTCTTTGAGATTTATCTATCAGGGTTTTGTTACTCCTATCTATTTCCATTTTTGTTTCATTGTTTGATCTAATTACAGTAGAAAATATTCGTTTCCTAGTGGGATCATGCATTCCTCTAACTTTTAATTCTAATTTGGCCTCTTGTATATATAATACATACATACACTCCTTAGATCTTGCATGGTGATTTCGTCCACAGTTAACACATTTCGGTTCACCACACCACCACTGTGTGGTAGGTTTGTCAGATCCACAATATGTACATATAGATTTATTACCGCAATTTTTCCTTGTATGTCCATACATACTAGAGTTTTGGCACTGTAGTGGTTTTGGAACATACGGTCTCAGTTCTCTGCTCTGGCCCATGGTTTTAATTGTTAAGGGTAATTCATGGCCTTCAAATTTTATTTTTGCTATTCTCAGTGTTTCTCATTACTCCGTCTACTGGCTAGTGTCGTATATTTCGCAATTTTGTACATTGTTGTAGCTTGTTTTTAAGGGAATCCAGCAATATATTCTTTTCTATTGGTTCTTTACCAACTGAATCTAGACAATTATATACGTGAGAATCGGCAATAGTTCCAAGTAACGGGGACAAGAGCTTGGTAATATATTTAGAAAGTTTATATGATATTGAGCCAACAGTACTGATAATAGTGTTATTTTCTTTGTGCGTTTTTACTAATCCGTACAAGTAAGGTAATGAGGGAAATTTTACTGACAACTGACCTATTAGTTCTTTTTTATCTTTAAGGATTTTTTTTACTGTGCTATTGAAATTTCTTATGACTTGATGAAGGAGATTTTTTGTTAGTTTTCTGTAAGTCGTATCATCATCCAGTAAGGCTTGCTTATGTGATATGTAGTCAGCTTTATCTAAAATTACAATACTATTCGACTTATCAGCTTTTGTGATGTGGATTGTATCGTCTTTTTTAAGATTGGTCAAACTTTTCTTATAGCGAGCAGGGAAATTACTTTCGTGCCTAACATTGGCAGCTCCATAAACAATACCTTTAATTGTGTCAACATGACTTTGAGGAAGATCACAATATTTTTCAAATATACATAGGGACGACGCAATCGTTAAAGCAGAGGGTCTATTCGATATAATAGAAAGATAAACCATATCCAAGTGCACTCACAACATTTTTACTCATTTGTTTTCTTGATAAATTTATAACACAATCTATGATTTCCTCCGCAGAGGTAGTGTTGCAGGATTCTAGCCACACCGCGTGATTGCTCGGGGCTTATGGCATGCCCAGTCGGCCCATGTTTGACCAGCCTCCTTCAGTTGTCCTCTCCAACATTGTCTCCATCTTTCGGGGGTAAGCTTGTAGGCCTTAATTATGGCCTTCCAGACCTCCACAAGGTTTCCACAGTCCGCTAACAGGACGAAGCGGAATGCGGCTTGGTCCTTTCCCTCCAGGTGTTTCGACAGGAACATAGAGATTTCTGCTGGCTGGGGGCTGAAGTTCCTGAAGACCTCCTCCACTTGGGTGAGCCAGGCCTCGGGCTCTGGGTCATTCCATTTTGGCATCATGGAGCTGGTGGCATTGATAGAGGATTGGGGAGGCGTGGTTGCAGAGCCACAGGCCCCTTGGGCGGCCATGGTGAGTTCATGGGCTCCATCCTTCTCTTCCCTAGCTATTCTTTCCTCCCTGTCTCGCTCTTCCTTAGCCAGTCTTTCTTGACTGTCTCGCTCTTCCTTGACTTCTGTTTCTTGCCTTTCTCTTTCTAGTCTGGCCTGACCCAACCTTGCAAATTTTGGCCCCTGAGCCCCAGGGTTTTCCCAGCGGTGACAAGGACTTTGATTTCATCAGAGTAAGAAGCCATATTGCTGAGGCATCAAGGGAAGTTTCCTTTTACAGGGAGAAGGCTATGTTATCCTGACTAAGTGTAATTAGCAAGTTCAAAGGATGGTCTTCAAGCTGTTTGGTTCTTAGATAAACATAATTGATAGGGTGTTCAAAGAACGTGTTCTTAGTTCAATGTATCTAGTAGCTCAAAGAGCATGAGGGGTTCTTAGGTGAACGTAATTTACAGATTGCTCGAAGAACGGCTCTTAAATGACTGTAACTACTAAGGGATTCAGAGCCGATGAAACACGGCTTTTTGGCAACACCTTTTTATCAAAGCATTGGATGAAGGTGAAAGTTGGCAAGTGAATATTTTATAACCCTACCGATTTTTTGCAAGTATTATTTAGTCCTTAAGTTCGACAGTTTTGATATTTATAGAGTAAAATGAAGGCACTGATGCCAGAACCAAGAAAATCATAGACAAGGATCCTAGAACCATTCGTGACGTAAACGTAATATGATGTCATGAGGCTCCGCCCATCCAACAGGTAGGCAGTAAGTCACAAACTGGTGAATTCAATAATGACCAGCAAAATATGGAATTGTCATCGTGGTTGCAAGACTCAACTTGTGCTACGGCTTGCCACTTTGTATACAAGCGAGAAGACCCGTGGCAAGATTTACTATAGTGTGAATAGGTAATTATTTCTATAGTTGGTAATAGTTACCTGGCAACACTCATCTCTTGCTATAGCAAATAGAAGGCTATAGTGTCGAAACCTGAGGTAAAACAAACCGGGCTGTCTTTTTGTATTCCTGCCCTGAATATGTGTAAATCTAACAAATGAGGTATAGACTGGTTCATTATGCGGATGAATTACATACATTGAATTACATACATTGAATTATTTGTAAAGTAGAAACAATACTCGTACAAATACCAAGAAAACGGAAGAATTCCAAGCTAACAATTTAGTCCCAACAACTGCTTTGGAAGTTGCGATGAAACCTCCACAAAATAATAATAATAATAATAATAATAATAATAATAATAATAATAATAATAATAATAATAATAATAATAATAATAATAATAAAATTATTGAGAGTGATAATGCAATCAAGGGGATGATGACAAATCCTGCTCTCCATCACTGATATAGCTGAAGGCTAGGATGGGTACTAATATCAATTAGTGAATATGTCATCGGCAAGTTGGCAGAGCCACAGTGAAGAGACGTTTTCCCCATATGTAAACTTCTCATCACTGTAGGTGGAGCCTCATGACGTCATAGGTTAACGTCAGTATTGTGTTCAAAACCCTCACCTGCGATTTTGATGGCTTTGGCATAGGATAAACACTTTTACTCTGATAAGTATTATTAAGGTACTAAATAATACTTGCAAAAATTACGTAGGGTTATAAAATGTGCACTTGCCAACTTTCACCTTTATACGATGCTTTGATAAAAAGATGTTGCCGAAAAACCGTGTTTCGTCGGCTCTGAATCCCTTAGTAGTAACTTGAAGAGCGTAATGGGTCCTTAGTATGTAAGGTTCGTAAGTGAACGACTCTGGGTTGTTCATGAACGTAAGGTTGTTAGTTGAACGAATTTAAGGGGTTCTTAGAACTTAAAAGGTTCGTAAGCGAACGATTCTAGGGTGGTCTTGAATGTAAGGTTCTTAACTGAGTGAATTTAAGGGGTTCTAAGAACGTAAAGTTCTTGAGTGAAAGATTCTAAGGTGTGGTTGAACGTAAATGTTCATAATTGAAGAATTTAAGGGGTTCTAAGAACTTAAAGGTTCGTAAGTGAACGATTCTTGAACGTAAGGTTCTTAATTGAAAGGATTTAAGGGGTTCTAAGACCTTAAAAGGTTCAATTTAAGGGGTTCTAAGACCTTAAGATTCGTAAGTGAACGATTCTAGGGTGTGCTTGAACGTAAGGTTCTTAATTGAATGAATTTAAGGGATTCTAAGAACTTAAAGGTTCGTAAGTGAACGATTCAAAGGTGTTCTTGAATGAAAGGCTCTTAATTGAACGAATTCAAGGGGTTCTTAGAACTTAAAGGTTCGTGAGTGAACGATTCTAGGGTGTTCTTGAATGTATGGTTCTTAATTGAACAAATTTAAAGGGTTCTTAGGACTTAAAGGTTTGTGAGTGAACGATTCTAGGGAGCTCTGGAATGTACTTAACTGAAGGAATTTAAGGGGTTCTTACAACTTACAGGTTCGTAAGTGAACGATTCTAGGGGATTCTTGGACATAAGGTTCTCAAAGGAATGAATATAATGTCCACAGAAAGTGGGGGTTCATAAGTGAACGATTTTATGTGGTTCTTAGAACGTAGAATTCATAATTGAATGAATTATGATGAGGAACACCTAAGGTTGCCGCAGATGAGCGTAAGCTTCGAAACACGAGTTTCAGGAAGCACACTTCCTTAACTTGGCATAAATAACTGAGCTTCCCACAGTATGAAGTAACCAAATGAAAAAATATGACGCTATTATGAATCCCAGTACCGAGACGAAGTAATTAAATTCTCCCTAATACGATGAGTACAAATTCTTACAACTATCATGCATGGGTCGAATAATTTTCCTAAGGTCCCGTGCACAATGCATTTACTCTACTTATGAATTTTGCTTGATGGGCACATAACTAAATTCTACGGTCATTGAAGCTACTCTACTACCCATTGGTCGCGCGTTTGATGTTTGGATGGGTAGGGTGGACAGCTGTGTGAGCACGTGCTGTTTGTTGAGAGTGAAATCTCACCCGAAAAGTTCTGAGAAAAGATGAATGCTATTGCATCGGGCTTCCCAGCTTGGAGATGCGAGATTTATGAATGGGGGAAAAAATATCGCTAGGTTACTTGTAGTGAAAAAAAAAGGGCAATGAGGATTGAGGTAGACAATGGCTTGCGTGGCCGCAAATTAAATGATTTTTCGTGGACACAACAAAGTAATTATTCAATATTTTTAACAGGATTTTTAAGAAAACGTAGCGCTTTTTGCTACAACAAGCGAGATATACTCCAGTGAAGCGAAAATTGCTGGACAGGCTATATTTCATGACAATGCAGCCTAGCTAATTATTGAACGATAAGTTGTTCAGAGCACATGGAGGAAATAAGCCCACTACTTCCTTTCTTTGTCACTTGGATTCGCACTTCACTGCCTAACTAATCGTAGCAGTTAAGACATGCAGACCATGATGCGATAGCGACAAAGCTTGTGTGTTGGAGAATACTTGTTTGCTTGTGCTTATTTTAGGATTTACATTACCAGATTCATTTCTATTCTACCATCCAGCTTTAGCAAAGTCTTATGATCTCGTGTTTCAGAGACCAACAGGTTCGAAATCAAAAACAAGCAAATGAATCAAAACTTTTAAATGTCAATAGACAAATCAGTAAACAATGTAAGAGCAACGTCACACGAAAACTAAACTCACCAGTATCATGTAAAATAACGAAAACAGACAGCTCCATAAAATAACACTAAGGCACTATAATAACAGTAATACATGATGGGTACAATAAACGACACAGTGAGGAGCATAATAAAAATCAGTAAAATAAATGAGAAAGTCAAAATAGTCAGCATAGTAATAATAACAAAAGCAACAATAAATAAACAGAAACAAAAACAAGCAGCATAATACATAATTAAATCAACACCATAGCTGCATACCAGTGATGCATAAAGCAAACTGGAACACTTCCTCAAACAATGAGGACCACAGTCCAATAATGGACGACCAAGACTAGCCGACACGACAACCATCTCGTCCTTATGGCAGTACTGGCGTCCTCCTTCAATACTGGACGCCCATGACAGAGATGAAACAACAACCATCACGTCCATCGGTACTCTCCACTGCTCTGCTGCCAAGACTCTGATTCTCAGGCATGAATACCTGCTGCTGCTACCCCAACTGCCGACTCGCTGCTGCCCTGGACCACCGGTCGTTCCGCCCTCCAGAACCTGACTGGTTGTTCCGCTCACCAGAACCTGACTGACGCTGTCAAGCACCCCATGACAGACGTCAACTCGCCAGCAAAAAAAAAAAAAAAAAAAAACAAATAAAGGAGGCAACAACTCACCAAGAGAACAATCGGCAAAAGATTATTCTCACACCTCCCTACCTAACAGAAAAAAAAAAATTACAAAAAAGAATTTTTTTTTTTTACAAACACAATACTCCCCCCGATGCTGTCACACCCCCGCCAGCCAAAACAGAACCAATCCTGGCCTAAGGTCGCCAATCTTATGATCTCGTGTTTCAGAGACTAACAGGTTCGAAAATAAAAACAAGCAAATGAATCAAAACTTTTAAATGTCAATAGACAAATCGGTAAACAATTTAAGAGTACCATCACACGAAAACTAAACACACCAGTATCAAGATGAATAACAAAAACACGACAGCTCAAAAATATAACACTAAAGCAGCATAATAACAGTAATACATGACTGGTACAATAAACGACACAGTGGGAAGCATAATAACAATCAGTAAAATAAATGAGAAACTCAAAATAGTCAGCACAGTAATAATAACAAAAGCAACAATAAATAAACAGAAACAAAAACAGGCAGCATAAAACATAATATTAAATCAACACCATAGCGGCATGACAGTGATGCATAAAGCAACAGGAACACTTCCTCAAACAATGAGGACCACAGTCCAATGCTGGATGACCAAGACAGCCGACGCAACAACCATCTCATCCTTATGGCAGTGCTGGTGTCCTCCCTCAGTACCGGACGCCCACGACAGAGTTGAAACAACAACCATCACGTCCATCATTACTCTCCGCTGCTCTGCTGCCAAGACTCTGATTCTCAGGTACGAATACCTGCTGCTGCTATCCCAACTGCTGACTCGCTGCTGTCCTGGACCACCGGTCATTCCACCCTCCAGAACCTTGTTCTGCCCTCCAAAACCTGACTGACGCTGTCAAGCACCCCATGACAACGTCAACTCACCAGCAAGAAAAAAAAAAACAAAGGAGGCAACAACTCACCAAGAGAACAATCGGCAAATGATTGTTCTCACACAAAGCTACTGGCTGGTAGCTGCATGTTGCAAGAAGGTTCTTGCAATGATGCAGACTGCGATTCTGTGCATCCGTCGCCACAATCAAGGTTTATTCTGACCTACTTACTGTATTCCTTGCTCAGGAATCCACTCCAGGGATCTAGCTAGAGAATAGGGAACTTACTATGAAACCTTGTCACTCTGACTGCAATTGCTAGGTCAGGTGGAACCATAGAGAAAAACAGTTGGGCTGAAGGCTGTATTTCAACAAGGAACTGTTGCAGATAAACACCGGGGTTTACTTTAAATGGAATATATTTATAATTAAGCAAGTCAATCAGAAGAATGGGGAATGATAGGCAGGTAAAGTAATGTTCTGCCACGTGGTTAAATATTTCAGCAATTGTTCAAATATTGAAGAATTTATGGGGAATCCTCTTGCAAGGGACACGAAGAATTGATTGCAGTGGGAATGCCACTGCAAGAAGCACAAGACAAGCAGTTGTTTCCACAGCTAGCAACACCGTCTGAAATTAGAAAAGGTAGCTGCACATATGGTGCCAAGATAACTTGATTCTGGTTCGAGATGCTTACGTTAAAAATTCACACTGGACTACTAAGTCAGGACTTTGTGAGAAATAGCACTTCAGAAAAGAAAATGAAATCCAGTCAAAGATTAAAGTTATGTGACTGTTTGAAAGAACCTCGAATCAGGACGTTACCTTATAATGGAGTGATGGAGAAGCCTCGTCGAATTTCACCAAAAATAGAAGGATGAGTTTAATGGGAGTGCACAGGTAAGTTACTAGGGAGCTGCAAAATATGGCCACATGGGGTCTGCTCATCGGTCGCCACTCTTAAGGTTTTATTCTGACCTACTTACTGTACTCCTTGCTCAGGGATCCATTCCAAGGATCTAGCTCGAGAATAGGGAACTTACTATGAAACCTTGTCACTCTGACTGCAATTGCTAGGTCAGGTGGAACCTTATAGAATAACAGTTGGGCTGTAGGCTGTATTTCAACAAGGAACTGTTGCAGATAAACACTTAAGTTTACTTTAAATGGAATATATTTACAATTAAACAAGTTAATCAGAAGAATGGGGAATGTTAGGCTGGTAAAGTAATGTTCTGCCATGTGGTTAAATATTTCAGCAATTGTTCAAATATTGAAGAATTTGTGGGGAATCCTACTGCAAGGGACACAAAGAATTGGTTGCAGTGGGAATGCCACTGCAAGAAGCACAAGACAAGCAGTTGTTTCCACAGCTAGCAACACCATCCGAAATTAGGAATGTAGGCGATCATGTAAGGCAAATAACGACGTCAGGTGAATTGAGAGCTGCACATATGGTGCAAAGATAACTTGATCCTGGTGCGAGATGTTTACGTAAAAAATTCACACTGGACTACTGAGTCAGGACTTTGTGAGAAATCGCTCTTCATAAAAAAAATGAAATTCAGTCAAAGATTAAAGTTAAGTGACTGTTTGAAAGAACCTCGAATCAGGACGTTACCTTATAATGGAGTGATGGAGAGGCCTCATCGAATTTCACCAGAAATGGAGGGATGAGTTTAATGGGAGTGCACATGTAAGTTACTTGGGGGAGGGAGCCGAAATATGGCCACATGGGGTCTGCCCAATAAGGAGCATGCAAAGGGATGTGTTAGGTCTGCTACTGATAGGGTTCTGAGGCTGAGGCCAGCTGCACCTGGCTTTTTATGCCCTCGAAGGATTATTTTCTGGCTCCTCTCAGAAGGCACTGTGATCGTCGGCATCTGGCCTTAGGGGCCAAGATGGCGGCTCAGTCACATTTGTCATGATATCTGTTTTCTATGTCAAGACCTTCCAAATCCTGGTGATCTCTGGCAACCCACATTCACCAGTTTCTATGTGGGACTCAACTTTTCTAGTGGGTTTCTGCAGGCTTCTGTCTCCATTCTCCTTTTATCTGAAAGGATGTATTTCAAGCAGTCACCAGGTCTTAGGAAAGATAAAAAAATTTACCAACATGGAGAGAAAGTTATGTAGGGGCTGAGTTTCTCACGACCTTCCTCAGTTAGTTATCAGTATGAAAAATACTACATTTATTTTAGAAGTCACTTTGGTAGTTGGGTTTGCTTATAAAGTGGTTTCCCATGTTACAACAATATATGTATATATATATATATATATATATATATATATATATATATATATATATATATATATATATATATATATATATATATATATATATATATATATATATATATATATATATATATGCAGTATACATAAATATATATATATGTAATATATATAAACTTATTATTTATATTATAGTACTCCCAAATCTGTTGCCGATCTTAGATTTGAAACCATCTTTTGAATGGTACTTGGTCTCTGGCTAACTGCTTTTGAAAGCCTTTGGCTGGATTCTGCCTAATTTTAGCTAGGGACCCCATTAGCAAAAATTGTAATAAATAGCTATGGAAGAGGAACCTAGAGTGGAATATGGAGATGGGAGACGGCTCTAAGAAAAACGAGAAATCAAAACTAGATGTGGTTTTTCTGGAAAAATGTTTACTTTATTACCTTAATAACTTTATTAACACACGAATGAAGCGGAACCAAACCGGTGAGGTGTATGCCCTATGCCTTTTGCGTTGCTGTACCTGATCTAAGTGGTATGTGTATACTAACGAAATAATAGGTAAACTTAGACGTTCATAATTGAAGTTTGAAAAGATTTACAAATATTGACATCACATTATAATGACTACCATTCCTTACATTAATTTTTTTTTCCTTAACCCATCATATGAGCATATTTGTATGATTAGAAAATAGGCGTAAATAAAATAAATATAACTTAAAAACTATATACAAAGTCCTGGAAACAACAATAGACATAATTTTCACATCTGTCCTTACTTTCATCTTCCAGAGTTTTAAACGAACCCATAAATTCCTCATATAGAGAATACTTGATCCATTTACTAATTCTGAAGATTGCATTAGCCCTGGAATCCGAAAGGGAATGAACGAAGATCCCTCTCAGGTTAGAAAGTGAATCCGAAATGGCTATCGCGCCTAAGGAAGATAAACTAATTTATAGTCATAAAGCTTAATTGTCATGGCTTTTGTTAAAATTAAATTGCAAGATAATTAAAAGCATAAGTATGTGAATAACTGAAAAACGATAATTCAGACATAACGAGGAAACCGAAGGGTAAATAAGCACGATGCAGCGTTATGAAGGAGGCAGAAGACATTAAAAAAAATAGTTTAGAAAAAGTTGAGCAAGGGTTAAAGGTCAAAGACTTAGAAGTGCAAGCAATAAAAAACCAAACGCAACCGAGCAAATAAACAGAAATGATTACGGCGAAATGTCAGAGACAAAGCCATGGGATATAGGAAAATAACAAATATATATAAATAAACAGAAAGTTATGTCCTTAAGGCGGTCTCACATGAACATAATTTTTGGTTTCTTTTAGCATCCAGCGTCTAGAGTTTTCACGAAGTTTCCTTAATTTTCATTTATTTACCTTTTAGTTGTAACCAAACTGAAGTCACACATTCTGCAGGTAAAGCTAAGTCAAAACTGACAGTGAATAGCAGATTTCCAACATGACATGCACGGTCAAAAGCCTGATAATACGGCATTGCCTTCATTTTTTAAATACAGAAGCAAATTTATTTGCCACCTTTTCGTCATAATACTGCCGAAAAAATCTATTTCTGTATTTCCCGAAAAGGGAAATCTAATGCCGAGTTTCTGAGTGTCCACTTTCCCCCTGTTGACAAGGAAGGTGGAAGAGATGCCAAGCTTGCTATTCTAATCCTATGAAGGAATTTCCCTCGTACAGGGAAGGCTGTCGCTGAATCATTTCAAAGATAAAACCCCTGTTCATTGTAACACACACACACATACATACATACATACATACATACATACATACATACATACATACACTACATACATATATACATATATATATATATATATATATTATATATACATATATATTCATATGTATATATATATTCATATATATACATATTCATATATATATATATATATATATATATATATATATATATATATATATATATATATATATATATATATATACATATTCATATATATATACATATTCATATATATATATATATATATATATATATATATATATATATATATATATATACATATTCATATATATATATATATATATATATATATATATGAAAATAAGAAGGCCCATAAAACACTATTTAAACGTTGAAACCATATATTTCGGGCACTTGTTTCTGTGCCCCTGTTCACTGGTAGAATATGGACAGGTGGAAAGTTACAATGGAATCTGCTATCATCAATCAAACCAACAATATGAACCTGTCAGGAGGACATTGGAAATCGGACGCCATTGACACCTTAATCCTCGCACCCTTTTTGAAGAAGATGACCCAAGAAACGCGACCGCCAGATCCATCGCCAAACGGGAGCTAATGAGGCCAAAAACCACTAGGGAATTTGGTCAATCTCCTCCTTCTTAAGAAACGCCACCTCCTTAACATCGGAGGCCTAAGGCCACACCTTCATGTTTTTGTATACATACCATTGTAACTTTCCACCTGTCCATATTCTACCAGTGAACAGGGGCACAGAAACAAGTGCCCGAAATATATGGTTTCAACGTTTAAATAGTGTTTTATGGGCCTTCTTATTTTCATATTACACTGTAGTATTACAGGAAAAGACATTCATATATATATATATATATATATATATATATATATATATATATATGTGTGTACAGTATATATATATATATATATATATATATATATATATATATATATATATATATATATATATATATATTCATATATATATATATATATATATATATACACATATTCATATATACATATATATATATATATATATATATATATATATATATATATATATATATATATATATATATATATATATATATATATTCATATATATATATATATATATATATATATATATATTCATATATATATATATATATATATATATATATATATATATATTTATATATATTTCTTTCTTTCATCTCTCTACTTTTGAATGTTTATTTTTTTTTTTTCCCTGGAAGGGGGTGGCTACTGGAAGAAGACAAGGAAACGATAACCGCCACTTTCCTACTTCAGCTACGTAATAGAATATTCAGTTACTGCTGTCCTCGAAGCAGATGTATCCTGAACCGAATGGTATTTGTGATAAGCAGTAGAACGGTGAGGATTAGGCTCTTAATGAGCCACGTATCATCCTCACCAAAATCAATCCAACTGATTATACACCATGGCATCTATGATAAGAGACACAATGAAAGCTTTATCATGATCAAAGCCTGATTAAAAAAAAGCCTGCTATTTTTCATAGTTATGTACAATTCTTTTTTCAGGACTAAGCACTTGCTTTATTTTTTGTGTCTTTAACGCATTCCAGAAAATGGCTTAAAAACACGGCCAAAATTTTTATCGAGTTTGGAATCCAACCTGGTATTCTGGTTCTTTTTTTCTAATATATAAGCATAGTGGAAAACAACATAAAAATCACTACCGAAATATTTACGTGCTCTGCAAAGAAGCCGAGCAATTCGAAGGAGAAATCCACTGCGACTATGAAATCCATTTCGTTCTCCCAAAACTGCTTAATAGAAAAAAGAGTGGCAGTTTCGCTCAAAGTTTTGACTATTTGCTTGTAAAAATGCGTACAGCAGCTGGGGCACTCGCAGAACTTCGGACAAAAATTGTCCATTATATTTCGAAAGACTTGAAATACATTTCATGTTTAGTTCTAAAAAAAAAGTCAGGCTTCTTGGATCTGATTAAAGGATCAAACCGAACCTCAAACCTTAAGGACTTCGAGAGAAGGGTTATTGAAAATCCCCAGACTGAAACGAGACAAAGGATTAGCAAGGTCCCGCTGGAGTTATACGTGCAAGACCGTGGACGACATCACAAGGTAAAAGATAAATAGGAAGTCGCCGGAAGGTAAACCATACCACAAGGGCACTCTCATGACGACAGCAGAAGCTATCGTAAGCTACGAACAGAGTTCTGTACATTGTTCACCTGCCAATGTATATATAACAAAAAATAAAAATAGAAACAAAAACTTAACTTGCAGAGTCTTTTTCTCCAATTATTAATTGGAACGTAAATGTTCGTCGACATTTCATCATAGCATTTATATTCTGAGGATAAAATAGGACCCTTTCCTTGAGTGAAACTCTTGCTACATGAACTGAATATTGGATTTAGGCCAAAAATCCAAGCACTGGGACCTATGAGGTCATTTAGCGCTGAAGCGGAAATTGACAGTAAAAGGTTTGAAAGGTGTAACAGGGGGAAAACCTCTCAGTTGCACTACGAATCAATTGTTAGGAGAGGGTGGAACGAAAAATGAAAGAAAGAGAATATGAAAGGAGGTACAGTAAAAGGAACGATAGGGGTTGCAGCTGCAAAGAACTTTAGGTAAAGCCTAAAGTGCACCGCTCTTGTTATATAGTTAAATATATAAGCTCTAAGAAGTCTGCCGCCCTCGTCGTCTGAAGGAATGAAACTTAATATTTAAGAAAAATAATTGATTTAGTTTCATTCCCCTCGTAAAGCTTAAGGATTCAAGTATATTGTTAACCATATAACAAGATTTACACCCAAGAAAATGGTCCTATTTTATCCTCATCTTTACAAACCATGATTGTTCTTCATAGTTGTCAGGAAATATATTTTCACGTGTAGTAGCAAAACTTTTTCTATAAATATCAATAACCATTTTACTAAAAGTTGATAGAGATAAAAAGAAGCATTAATAAAAAATAATGATAATAGTATGATGAGTAATTACACTTAATGAAAGATATCTCATGAAACAATGAACACTGAGAATTACTGTATATATATGGATATGTAAATATTTGAAGCGGGTAACCCTGAAAGCTAACATTGCCTTGTATTAACAGTCAGAAATAACATACAACAAGTAAAATACGCGCCGAAGTTTCTTCAGAACACTCGATTTTTCTGTACAGCATATAATGCTGTATGAGCCGCGGCCCGGTGGTGGCCTGTAATACAGCGTTGCCAGACGCACGATCATGCCTAACTTTAACCTTAAGTCAAATAAAAACTCCTGAGGCTAGAGGGCTGCAATTTGGTATGTTTGATGATTGGAGGGTAGGTGATCAACACACCAATTTGCAGCCCTCTAGCCTCAGTAGTTTTTAAGATCTGAGGGCGGACAGAAAAAGTGCGGATGGAAAGACAAATAGCCATCTCAATAGTTTTCTTTTACAGAGAACTAAAACTTGATGGAATATACCAGCAACATTAGAAAGTATTTGTTAAAAATGTTTTTAGCTCTCAACTGAGCCTCTGCTCCTTTGACCTACAGGATTGAAATATGTGACATATCTTCCACTGAACAACATATTGGTTTATAGATGACAGATCGACAAGCCCACGATTGATCCCTGACATTCAACTTTTCATTTCCCTCATGCTAGGCAGAGATATTGACATTACATTGACTTTCGTATACTGCAGACTCTTGTATTTAAATATACACACATGTATATGCATATAAATGTGTGTGAGTTTGTGTTTGCTTGCGTAACATGCTTCTGTATGCTTAGTCGGAATGCATTTACAGTCGTTTGTGACTGAGTATACCTGTGCGTTCTGATTTCTCTCATAAGTCTGTAGTAAGCATTTTGAGAAATCCTTCACAACCACTTCCAAAGTGGACATAAAATTCTTAAAGCTAAGATTGCAAAAAGAGATGAAGCAGTTTCACTGACATCACCACTGAGCCATTTTCCTTTTCCTATCATGGTGTAAATCGTGTTGAGAAAATTCTGTTTTTTCTCTTTTTTATGACCACACCGTAGGATTTACTTCATCTTTGTTCCAGTTCATGACTAATCATAACATACCATGAAAAAACATCTATCCTTAAAAAATGACCGGAAAGCATAAATTGTTTTGAATTTTCCTTGTTAGGCAACTGGACAGCCGGCATCAGAGCTGTGACTAAATATATAACCATTATCCACTAAGAATTTTAACACTTACGTCAGAATTGCTATGTAGTTTGAGTTGCTGTTTAGACGGATGCAGTACATACAGTACATACGTACATATATACATACATACATTCTCACAAACACACACGCATATGTGTATATATATATATATATATATATATATATATATATATATATATATATATATATATATATATATATATATATATATATATATATATATATACTTTATATATACAGTATATATGTGTATAATATATATACATACATATATATATATATATATATATATATATATATATATATATATATATATATATATATATATATATATATATATATCTTTTGCATTTTTCGCTTTTCCCCGTCTTGATATTTCGATATATAACATAGCAAAAATGAAAGAAGTATTAAATGCTTTGCAAAAGTCCCCTTAACATTCTCCCTTGTCTTGCCCTCCAATAATAACAACTGGGTGTCAAATGGGAAGATAATTTCATGACCATACCCTAAGTCATTACCATTCCCTGACCTGACCTTATTAATCCCACTCGAGGGGAAAATCAGTAGCCCATTGCACATTTACACAAACAGTTTGAGATTTCACACAGCCCCACTATTGTTAACAGCCCCTGGCCAATCTCGTCACGAGAGCTCTCTGAAGACCTTCCCCTCCTTTCCTTTACTTGTTATGTCACTAAGGGTCACAGTCTTGACATGACCCACACCTGCGACTTCTCCCACTCATCCTCGCTCCTCCACTCTAAGTATCTCTGCACGGTCCTCTAGCTTCCTCAACCTTCATACTGGCCAACTTTCAATGACCTTTCCAGATACCTGCCAGGGTTAGTGGCATGACCAAGAAGAGGACAATAGATGATCCTATTAAGAGGAAACTGTCAAAACATGACCACCGTCGGCGCCATTTGCAGTATAAATACAAGCTCCGACGGACCCTCTGTGAGCTAGTGTACCTTACGACACCTACCTGTCGAGAGGTCTGTCTGACTAGGGACTCCGATCGAGTCCCCACTAGACCTCCCTCTGATGCTGTCACTTTGAAGGCGGTCCTACCTCACCGCCTTGCTCTCTGAGCACTGATGCCTCGGTAGCCACTGATGCCCTGCTACGGGAACCTGGCTCTGATCTCCTTCAAGTCTTGCCCACAGACTAAGGTAACGTGATTGGAAGTTGTCTATTCAGCCTCACCATTTTGCCTTTAGCTGATTTTTTTCCAACTGTTCTCCTATTCCCATATCCATGCCCCTTTGCTTTCTCCCACAGAGATTCATATGATTTGATTGTGGTGTCTGATTTATCAATACTGGAATACTAGTGTTAATCGTAGGTTTGCTTTAACCATAAGTGACAACATACAGTAAATTATTCATGCCAGTGTCTTGTTATTTGCTTATGTATTCCATGGTAACTGCTCCCTGCAAACTACAGGTGCTACACCTGGTCAAGACAGCCAGAGTCCCAGCGTGATCCTTATCTCGCTTGCTGTACCCCATCCTGTACATTCTAAGGACCCTATCCCATACTTATGACGTGCATTAGCCTAAGAGGCAGAGTTATACTGCTTGCACTTGTGTGACACTCTTGCTTAGTGATTGTGATTTTATTCCAATAATTTGAACAGTTAATATTATTAAAATAGTTTAACCAGACCACTGAGCTGATTAGCAGCTCTCATAGGGCTGGCCCGAAGAATTAAAATGAAATGGAGTCCCAGGTCTAAGCCATAGGCTACGCACTGGGAATAAATGATGAATGAATAATGAAACTTTAAAAATATGCAAAAAGGCACATGCTTCCACACTAGAACACATGCACACATTAAATACATTTACTCAAGTTTCCATTTGAACAATAAAAATAAAATTAATAAAACTGAGTAATGATAAAAGTCAGAATAACTTAACATCTTTAAAATTCGGATTTTACATACGTACATATATATATATATATATATATATATATATATATATATATATATATATATATATATATATATATATATATATATATATCATACATATTATATATATATATATATATATATATATATATATATATATATATATATATATATATATATATATATATATATATATATATATATATATAATGTCACGATGCATATCAAGTACCTGGTTATTACAAAACTAATCTCAAGATTCAAAAATATACCTCACCTCAGCCAGATACCTGAACTCTCATAACATTAATTGTTACGACTGAGTACTCTAAAGGTAACGGTGATCCCTTAAGAAAAAACTTATTTATCAATCACTTGAAAAATCAAACTAAGTCTATCAGAATATGTGTGAGGTATCAAAAATTAAACTAGAAATATTCTAGAGTAAAAGGGCATCACTCCATCAAAGAACTCTAACTGTTTCCCTGGTCTTAATTCACTTTAGCAAAACTAAAAGAACAAAACATGTTTATCACTTTGCCTTATGCACACACAATCAATCCTATTCACTGGTGATCAATAAATGAAACACTGTTTTCTAAAAATGTTAAATACAAAAATTTATTTTTAAATTCAAAGTTTATAATTAGAATTCACAATTAATTAGAATTCACAATCTGAAAAATTTACCATTACTTGAAAATAACACAACACCTAATTAATTCTTGAATTCAATTATGAAACAAAATTAATTCACAAAAACTTTATCAGGAATTTAAATTAATCAAGCAAAATTTAAACTATCAAGAATTACTCAAGATTAAAAAAGAAAATCATAACACATGAGATATCAAAATCAAATATGCAATGTTAAATTACGTATGCAATGTTAAATTACCAAGAAATATTTAAAATGCTATGTAAATAAATGTTACATCACAAACATAAAAAATGTGAAAATATAAAGAGATTGTAAATAGAAAAACACACAAAAATACACATAAGATTTATCAATAATGAGTTCACTTGTTCAAAATTTCCTAACTTATCATACCATGGTATAAATAAGTAAAATTCAGGTTACCTTACACAACTTGTGAAAACTCTGTAAATCACTTGCTGCAGCTGCGTTACACAAAACACACTTTTTTACCAGGCACCGTTACGAACTAAATAACTTTGCCAAATTCAGATCTCAAAAGTTAATGTTAATATGTGACCACAAAATACTACGTTAAAAGTGATCTCTTCCTAAGAACGAGAGAGAGAGAGAGAGGAGAACCAATTCGACTGGTCTCAGAAATCAGAATGAAACAAATTTTAGGATTCCAGAAATATGTGAAACAATTACATGATGTCATTAAAGCATTTTGGGTGCGAAATACAAAAGGGAAATTCTAGAAGCAGGGAAGTGACGTCACTAAAGCGTTTTGGGTGCGAGATACAATGGAGAAGCTTCTAGAAGAAAGTTACGTCATCCCAGCAAAACGTTTTGAACGCAATCTTACAAAACATGATGTAATTGATCAAGACACGTATTCTTTCTCTCAAAGTGGCAAATGTGACTTGAACTTGAAACAACGTGAAATCACTCGTCTCGAGCCCGTATGGGACGAATCGGCGTTTGTTTTTGCAAGCTGTCATCACTAACCCAAGACAAAGCGTCCCTCTTATCTCAACTGATGACAATTGAAATGAAACAAGCCCTGGTGGACACACACACGTGTTCACATACTACGCTTTTATCAAGAAAGATATTCGTTCTAAATTACGTTACTATTAAAACTGTATTAACAATTCTAAATTATGCTATCAAGTTATTCAATCATTAGTTCTTTTGAGATCTGATGTCAACAATCATTATCATTACACATAAACATGGAAAAAGAAGTAAATATGTCAAAATTACAGGAGGATATACGTATTACAAGGCAATATCATGAAAGTAAGTATAGCTTAGTTTTACCAGACCACTGAGCTGATTAACAGCTCTCCTAGGGCTGGCCCGAAGGATTACACTTATTTTACGTGGCTAAGAACCAATTGGTTACTTAGCAACGGGACCTACAGCTTATTGTGGAATCCGAACCACATTATAGCGAGAAATGAATTTCTATCACCAGAAATAAATTCCTCTAACTCTTCATCAGCCGGCGGCGGGAATCGAACTCCGGCCCATCGAATGACGGTCTGAAGCTCAACCAACTCGGCCAACAAAGGGCCTTGGCAATATCATGAAAAAATATATATATATATATATATATATATATATATATATATATATATATATATATATATATATATATATATATATATATATATATATATATATATATATCTGTTAATTTACACTTCCTCGTGAATATTAAAATTGTATCAATTGAAAATCTTGCACTCAGATAAAATTTTGCCAATCGATCCATTTCCAAAAGCTGACAACCGATGTTGGTTATATTTTGGACATTCGCATAACACGTTTAACTGTTATCATCACTTTGCATTCTGAGCATTCGGGAGCTGATTCATGTGGGCTGCTCATTAAGTGTCTATGTGTCAGACGAGTATGGCCTATTCGGAGATATGTCAGAATTACTTGCACATGCCTCTCTCTTTGGTATGATGAACTCCATTTTTTAACTCCAGGTTTTATTTGCTTATACTTATTATTTTCAGTTCTTCATTCCATTTATTTTGCCATTTGTTTATAATGCCTACATTTATATGTTATATATAATCTTTAACGGGTATTTACATTCGATCTTGTCATATGGGCTGCTTCTTTAGCTGCTTTATCAGCCTCTTCATTTCCCTTAATCCCTACATGGGCAGGGATTCAACATATTTCTATATTTTTCCCATTATTACATAACTTATGGAGGAATAACTTTATTTCTTGTACAGTGTTATTTTTTGGTTTGTAACTATGAATGGCTTCGATGGCGCTTCTAGAGTCGCTAAAAATCACAAAATTATTACATGAGGTTTCTTTAAATATTTTTATGGCTGATGTTTTTACGCATAACTCAGCTGTAAATATCGAGGCATTATCAGGCATTTGTCTTGGGATATTGCAGCATATCCCACTCCATGCTCTGATTTAGATCCGTCTGTGTATATTGAGTATTGTGGACCTTTTCAGCTTATATGCAAATGTTAAAAACTATTTTTAAGCAAAGGAGTGAAAAAACTGTTGCTAACCGTATGCATGCTATTGTATGTTGTCTATGATGTTCTGGAATAAAGACAGTGTTGCTAGTGGAGAAAGTGTTATGGCCTAAACTTAGAAACCCAGCTGGTGACATAAAAGGTTTAAGTGTAAACTTAACTGTTTAGTTCATGTTAGCTAATCTATTATGTGCATTGAACTGCGGAGGTGGTTTGTAGTTTTTGGGTTGAAACCCACCTATTAATATTATTCGTATTAGAATTAATTTGTGGCGTTAGCGATATTTATACATGGGGTGTTCATTTTGATCTGCTTACCTTGGTACTTGCCACCCAACTTTTGACCTTACAGGAATTTTGTTTGTATGCCATTCATGCGCTATTTTGAGAAAATTTTGTTAAAATGTAATAAGTTTTGTAAACATTAATTTTAGACCTAAGTTCTTGTATTATATACTCTGATAAATCATTATGTTGAATTATCATTATGTGATAATTTTATGTTGCTAGTTTGTGTTAACATTTATCATTGTATGTCACTCTTTTCTTAATTTATCTTTTTGACTGAATTCTGATTTTACATGCCATTGAAAAAAATTTATTGTTGTAAATTTTTTTCTGTTGGGTGAGGAGGTGTCAGTGTTTTGCCCGTTTTGCCTTTCAATATCTCAGTATCGTGTTATTTTGTAATTTTAATATTGCCCGGTAAGTCGTTTTGGCAGTAATTTGTAAGGTCTTCAGTTTCCTCCTCACCGGCACTTCGACTGTTTATTTGTTGTTTACCGTTTTGTTTTCCCCGTTTATGGCTTGATTATGCTTTCGCCCCGCCCACTGACGAGGAATCCTCCCGTGCTTCCTCACAGTAAGAGGCTAGTGTGTTTCTGAGCCATATATCAAGAGGTTGCTGATTTGCCTGTTGCCGCTGCTCCTGTTCTTACGAGACAGTTTTGGGATTACCTGCCGTTGGGAGATTGCAGCTATGTGGATCTGTCCTTCCTTGCCTCTGGAAGGATTCTTTAATTATTCATCCGTCCCTCTGGTTCAGTCCTTGCCAGAGGGACCTCTCTGATACCTGGTAAGGTATTCCTTTTACCTGTTGAGGGCATCAGCTTGACGAGATCACGGCGTTTGGGCTCTACCACAGCCTATTTGAGCCCTATAATCCCAGTCTACTCGGGATAGCTCCAGACGTGGAGTTTGCTATTGATAGCCTTGAGGAGACCTTAATATTGAGATGTTAATTCAATTATTATCAACCCTCACAGTCTGAGCTAAATATATATTAAGCACAACCCTGGGCCAGGCTAAATTTAAGGATGGCCAATTTAAAAAAAGACTCGCCAATGGAAAAGAGGGTGATATGCATTTGCACTGGTATAAGAAAAATAATTCTAAAAAATTTTCTGTACCTTCCTTGGGAAGTTGAAAGTGAATATTTCCAACCCTGCGTGGGGCCTCTTTCACAAAAGATAATCATAAAAATATGCTAATTTTACCCTATTATAAGTGTTTTTTAATATATTTCTTTTATCTTATTTTGTAAAATTATAATTACAGCTCAAACAATATCATAATAGATAAGAACTAAAATCAGTAACAAATTCTTAGCATATTTAATGTAAAATACTCACGAGAGGCCCTGGCTTTGGGAGATGCAGTACATTCTCCTATGGCATTTCAACTGAGCTACTAGAGCAGTGGTTCTCAATCTTTTTTTAGTGATGGCACCCTAACTACTGTAATCATTACCGTGGCACCCTTTCATCACCATCCCACCGTATCACATGAATTAACATCTTATTTAATTAATAAAATTAGTAACCATACTCAAACAAAATCATCACGACGTACATGCAGAAATATACTATACAAACAAAGAGCATATCAGAAGAATTAGATAAACTCAAGCGTTATGTATGCAGACTAGCATTAAAAATAAAATATGATAATGACCTTTAAGCAAATAAGGCTCACAATGACAATAATTATATGAAGAATTCTGCAAACATTTTTTTTTACAAATGGTCATTGAAATAATCTAGCCAAGACAAAATTCATGACAATCTTGTGGCACCCCTAGGCACTGTCTGTGGCACCCCAGGGTGCCATGGCACCCAGTTTGAGAATCACTGTAGTAGAGACTGGTTGTGTGAGTTACCAGAAGTCAATTATGGCCCATGGAAGTGATCGAAACATTCTTCCCTCTAAATTCGTTGAAATTGAATGGCGCGAAATCTTGAACATATATGGATGTTACCCGGACTTCACGAATCTATATGATAACATGTATGTATCTTACCCGTCACAAGGAGTTAACTTAGGCAGTATTTTTGGTAGGTTATTCTGCTTCTTTTTGACTTACTCTTTTTTTCTGGGCCCCCTCCTTTTTGTGTGGGCTACAGTTGATTTGCCGTCTGTCTTTAACAGTGTGATTGCACTTTGATTTTGGTTATTTACGGGTATATATTATTCATTTGATTTATGTATTTTGTGAGGCTCAGGTGTTACTTCAGTCTGGTAATTCTGTATTAAATATTAAGTGGTTTTTTGTCAGTGTTTGTTTAGCTCCTTGAATACTCCTTTACACTTTGCGGAGTTGCACGATTCCACCCATTGTGGACTTCGTCACTGTTTAAGCGATTATTGAAACCATTATTAACAGTATAGAGTGTGCGGTAGTCGAAGCAGGCGTTAAAAAAAAAAAAAAAAAAATATATATATATATATATATGTGTGTGTGTGTGTGTGTGTGTACATGTGTGTGTGTGTATTTCGTCACGAAGTGATCAAGTGCCTGGTTATTACACAAATAATAAGACCAAAATATTTACCTCAGCCAGACACTTGAAACCTCATAACAAAAATATTGAAACTGAATACTCTAAAGGTACAGTGATCCCTTAAAACTTGCTTAACACTTGAAAATTCAATCTAAATTTATCAAGTTATGGGTGAGGTAACAACTGGTAAACGATAAACAGACTAGGAGAAAAAGGACATCACTCCAACAAATACTATAATTGCTTCCCTGGTTCTATTTCACCTAGATAAGCCTCAGGTGAACAAACAGATATATCACTTATCTTGTACACACACACAAATGTCTCTAATCACTGGTGGTCAAAATGAAACACTGTTTTTAAAACTTTAAACAGACACACTTATTTCTAGGTTCAAAAGTTATAAGCAGAGTTCACAATCTCAAAAAGATTTACTATTACTTGACAACAGTGTAAGATTTAAGTATTCCTTAACCAAAATTAATTCACAACACTTTAATTTATCGTGAAATCAATTTAATTAAGTAAAATTCAAACCATTAACTCTCACTCAAGTTTTAGATATAAATCTGAACATCTGCAATTAGCCCAAGTGTTCACTAAAATGTTAATAAATGGGAGTCAACACAGGTATTCAATGAAATCTCAAAAATAAGTATGCACTGAAATCTCAATAATGAAAATTAACACTAACAAAACTCTAAGTAATCACCAACACAAATCTTTGGGTAACACTGTGAAATTATACACACAGACATATAAGAATAAAATATGCAAAAAATGAAAATATACCAACAGCAATTTCACTAAGACAACATATGATTGTGGATTATACCAATCTATCAAAAGATTACCTTCACTTTTCAAAAAGGCTAAACTCACGTCTTTCTGTAACTTCCTCAATGATAACACTTCAGTTTTCAACATAATTACAATACAAAGAAATAAGCACATTACCTTACTCCTTTTGTAATATATAAACACAATGGTTGAAGAACAAATATTTTGGGACCATACACAAAATATACATTTCGTGGGAGAGCTTTATAAAACTTATGTTTCGGGAGTGCAACCAATTATACCCTTCTAAGTGAATTGAGAGAGAGAGAGAGAGAGAGAGAGAGAGAGAGAGAGAGAGAGAGAGAGAGAGAGAGAGAGAGAGAGAGAGAGAGATGGACTTCCTGTGTCTTTGAGACCTCTTAGGAGACTAACTCTGTTAGTCCAGTAAACTGGTTTTTTATCCTCAAACTAAGTTGACAATTAGTCACTTTAAATCTTAGAATAACTTGAGCCCCTTTCTTCTACATCCCAGAATACAGAATACTCAAAGAATACACATAGGGAATACACATAAGGAATACACACAGTGCATACACACAGGGAATTCTAAGGCCTGGGAAAAGGTATGGGTTCTTATCTCGGATGACTGACATTTCCAGCTCTTAGTTAACCACCTGGGTAAACAGAAATAAATTTGCAAATGATCTGGCTAAAAAGCCCTGTTACCATGTCAGACCTATCTCTCCTCCCTTATCCTTCTACTCAGAATATGGAATACATAATAAGGGATAGAGAAAAATAATAATTACAGAACAGACATACATGATAATCCTGTAATAAGCACTCAGACTTGCGAGCGCTGAGACCTGTCATCTTGTCAAGATAATCAAAGTACCTCTTCGAATATGACTTTCCTTTGGTCATATACAGCTGTGTCAGCACAGGATGTGGTTATCTGATAATGGTTCCAAAATATATCTCTCTCTACCCATTAATGTAAAGTATACAATGGTACAACATTATATACTTTACAAAATCACTTCAATACACCTCACAACATATGAAACAGCCGACAGAAAAATTACATCAGAATACATAACACATATGTCATCTGTAAGAAAGAAAAAAATCTCAAAATTATATTATAATATTCCTGCCCCCATAAGATTAATTATCCCGGGTTTTAATCCAACAATTCGGAATGGGATAAATAATCTACAATTACACTGCTCCTTCCAAATATGTTCTCTCTCTCTAAAAAATAAGATTACACAATCAATCAGGGGAAGTATTATGGCTGAAAAACTTGCGCAGAATAGGCGATAAACTCTAAGTATACTCACAAATCTTTGTAACTCTGTCACCACTTTAGAAACAACCTTGGCCTGCCAAATATTATCAAGTAATTGATCAATAAGAGGTAAGGATTAATTATCAGCTACACTGATGAAATTCAGTTTCCTGTAATCAGTACACATCCTAAACGAGCCATCTGGTTTCTTCACTAACACATAAGGAGAACTGAAATGACTTGAACTGGGTTCTGCCAATCCGTGCTGTGATAAATATTCGAATTCCTTTTTCAAAACATCTTGATGAAAGGGTAATACATGGTAAGCTCTTTGCTTGAATGGCTTGGCACCTTCTCTGATCTTTATCTCATGCTTTGTCAAGTCCGTACACTTAGGAGTGTCTGTAAAAATCTCAGGAAAATTTTGAGTCATCTCACTTGATTCTTTGCTTTGTTCATCATTCAGATGTTTTAGTTTGCTCTCCAAATTTTCTAATATTGAAGAATTGTTCATCTTGTTTTCAGCTCCCAATTCATAGTCATCATCGTCCTCTGTAGATGAAGTTGTTTGGGTTATCGACACAATTCTCAGTTCTAGTCTCTGAGAAGTATGGTTTCAAAAGATTGACATGTATCTTCCTCTGTCGTTTTCTTCTTCCTGGTGTTTCAATCACATAAATTCGATCACTTAACTTTTCTGTTATCCTATAAGGACCTTGAAATTTATTTGTAAGGGGAAACCTTTTCACTGGTAAAAACACTAGAACTTGCTGTCCAAGACTAAAATTTCTTAGTTTAGTCTTAGCATCGTACTTCCTTTTCATTTTCTTTTGGCTTATCTTCAAATTTTCTGAAGATAATTTTCTAATTTCTCTTAACCTTTTCCTCAAGTTCTTCACATATTCTCCTTGGACTTCCTCTTAATTTTCTTCCCAGTTCTCTGCAAGAATTTTCAATGGACCTCTTACATCTCAACCAAAAATCTTTTGGCGAACATCCCATACTTTCTTGATATGCATTCCTACCTTCAAATGTCATTCTCTTTCTGACTCATTACAGTAGTTGGCTAACATACTTTTCAAAGTCTGGTGGAACCTTTCCAAGGCTCTTTGAGCCTCTGGGTGGTAAGCGGTAGGTAACTGTTGTTCACTCCTAACAAGTTCATAACATCCTGGAATAATTTTGAGGTAAAGTTCATTCCTCTATCACTTTGTACAATTTATGAAATTCCAAACTTGAAGAAAAATTCCACCAACTTCTCAGCAATTACCTTTCCACTTATACTTCTTACAGGAATCGCCTCAGGATATCTTGTTACTGGACACATTAACGTCAACAGATATTCATGTCCTTTCTTCGTTTTCGGAAGCGGACCAACCACATCTATTATCACCTTGCTAACTTCTATCAATTGGAGGGGAGCTTTTTGAATAGTTTCACTTGGTTTTCCAGCTATCTGGCATGTACGACATTCCCTGCAAAATTTGCTAACATCATCGTGAAGTCCAGGCCAAAAAAAAATACTTCATAACTTTCTCAACAGTCTTCCTGATTCCCATATGTCCAGACTCATGTGCTACTGCTACAACCTGCTTCCTAGGTGGATATGGAATTAAAATTTGATGATATTTCCCACATTCAGCATTTCCTGGAATACCTGCAGGTCGATGCTTCCTCATTAGCAATCCTTCCTTTAGGTAATTACATGTAGGAGTTTGTTGCATCTCTTCTTGGTCAACAATTCTGAAGAACAGATCCACTAATGTTGTATCCTTCTTCTGCAGTTCTATTAACTTCTCTCTAGTCACTTGTCCAACTTCAAGGGGTGAACTCTCAATATCTGCCAACTCTGCTACTGTAGTTTCACTACTATCTTCAGGAACACTTTGACTATGCTGACACTTTGACTATGCTGAGTCTCTTCAACTATAACAGGACTCTCTTCTTGAAAAATATCTTCATTACTGACACTAGGGGAAACTTCACTTTCCTGAAACAGCTCTTCTAAGCTCAATGATCCTTCACTTGATCCTTCTGGTGCAGGTAAATCATCAGTTCCTTCACTTCTATGCTCAGTTCTCTTCACACTTCTGGTAGTTACACAACTTGGAAACAGGTGAGGGTTTTTCTTCTCTATCTCTATCGTAGGACTAATCCTTAATAGTTTGTTTGTCACTATATGACAATGAACAAAGGGAACACCACCAACTTCATTACCCAGTAAAACATGCACACCTTTAACAGCTAGTGAGTCCTTTACAGCAAAATCAATGCTTCCAGTCACTAATTCACATGACAAATGCAAGCGGCATATAGGAGTTACTTCCTCTCCTCCTATACCCTTTAAAATAACTGAATCTCTGGTGAGATTCTTTTCCAACTGGGGATGAGCACCACGAACTACCACACTATGGTTACATCCTGTATCATGTAATATCTTCACTGGTACCCATACACTCAAAGAGGGAGTTGTTAGCTTACCTTCATAGATATATGGCTTAAAAGCCTCCTCATTGTTCAGCCACTCACTACTTGAAGTTGCATTTCGACTGGTTGTTAAGCACTCTGCTCTTCTCGTTTCACTTTTTCCCACACTGTTCTTCGCAGTTGGCTTTACCTGGTTACCCCTTATCACCCGTCCAACTGGCTTAATCTGCTGTTGCATCTTATAACAATCTCGACTATAATGTCCTACTCTTCCACACTTGTAGCTAACAACATTAGTTTTCTGCATCTGTCTTGAGAACAGACTAGAAGGTGAGTGTTTAACATTCCAATGCTGTGGGGCATATCCTGGCTTTGTACTGGTAGTTATTAGAGGGGTTTCTCACATCACTGTGTTCTTAAAACTCGACTGAGACCTATACCTGTGAATTGTTGGTTCTGGTACTTGACATTATAATTCTTTTTGCTTGATAATATGTTATAGTCCTCACTCAGAGTTATTAGAGGGGTTTCTCACATCACTGTTCTTAAAACTCGACTGAGACCTATAACCTGTGAATTGTTGGTTCTGGTACTTGACATTATAATTCTTTTTGCTGGATAACATGTTATAGTCCTCACTCAGAGTAGCAGCTTTATCAAGTTTCTTCACCTCTCTCTCTCTCTCTCAAACAAGCTCTTATATGTTCAGGAATTCCTCTTAGATATTGCTCTAAGACCACTAATTCTTCAAGTCCGTCCATAGACTTGACTTTAGCGGCCTCCAACCACCATCTAAAACATCTCCTTACTTTATAAGCATAATGTAAGACAGTCATCTTGTCATCCTTCTTCAAAGATCTGAATCTTTCATCGTAATATTCAGGGGTCATCTGGTAAACTTGTAACACACTGTGTTTCAGTATATTGTATTCTTTACACTGATCAGATGATAAGGCTAAATAGGCACTTCTTCTTTACCAATCAGAACACTCTGTAATAAGACTGACCAATTATCTCTAGCCATCCCATACTTGTAGCTACCTTTTCAAAGTGCTCAAAAAATTCATCTGGAGCTTCTACTGTAAATTTTGGAATTAACTCTGTACTCTTACTACATTAGACACAGGGTCTGCATTACCTTGGACATAGTTATATGGGTTTACAGATAGTATGGATCGAGCTCTGATTAACTCCAACTTCCTTTCATGTTTTACTCTTTATCTTCTTTTTCTTTATCAGCCTGCATCTGCAGCCCAAGTAACTTTTCTTCCGATTCTAGCACCTTCAGTCTACCCCAATTTTCTTACGTTTCTAAGCGTCTAAGTTCTGCCTCTACATTACCTTCTCATTCTCTTGCCTTAGCTTACTTGTAAATTCTACCTCAGCTGCATTCAACAATTCATATGCCTCCTTTAACTCTCCATGTACTTTACCAGAGCTTATTAATGCTTGGATTGCAACACACTTGACTTGTGCCTCAATCATATCATTAGTAACAATACCCCCACATATCACTGCTAAGAGAGTCCACTGTGCCTTAGTCAGGTGAGATTCAGATAACTTTCTGATGGTTGGAGCGCCTAAAAATTCCTGAACTTCAAACAGAGCAATTTTCTCTAGTTTACTCAACTAAATAGTTTAAAATACACTTCAAAACAATTATATGGTCAGTCTCATACCAAAATATATTCCTAACACCACCAGTATAACCTATAAACCACAGTGGTATTCTGTTTAGTTCTTCCCGGATGATGGGCACCAAATATTCTATCATGAAGTGATCAAGTGCCTGGTTATTAAACAAATAAGACCAAAAAATTTACCTCACTTCAGCCAGACACTTAAAACCTTATAACAAAAATATTAAGACTGAACACTCTAAAGTTAAAGTGATCCCTTAAAACTTGCTTAACACTTGAAAATTCAATCTAAATTTATCAAGTTATGGGGAAAAAGGGCATCACTCCAACAAATACTGTAATTGTTTCCCTGGTTCTATTTCACCTAGATAAGCCTCATGTGTACACACACAAATATCTCTAATCACTGGTGGTCAAAATGAAACACTGTGTTTTTAAAACTTTAAACAGACACATTTATTTCTAAGTTCAAAAGTTATAAGCAGAGTTCACAATCTCAAAAAGATGTACTATTACTTGACAACAGTGTAAGATTTAAGTATTTCTTAACCAAAATTAATTCACAAAACTTTAATTTATCGTGAAATCAATTTAGTTAACTCTCACTCAAGTTTTAGATATAAATCTGAACATCTGCAATTAGCCCAAGTATTCACTAAAACATTAATACATGGGAGTCAACACCAAAATCTCAAAAATAAGTATGCACTGAAATCTCAATAATGCAAATTAACACCAACAAAACTCTAAGTAATCACCACCACAAAGCTTTGGTTAACACTGTGAAATTAAACACACAGACATATCAGAATGAAATCTGCAAAAAATTGGAAATATACCAACAGCAATTTCACTAAGACAAAATATGATTATGGATTATACCAATCTCTCAAAAGATTACCTCCACTTTTCAAAAAGGCTAAACTCACATCTTTTTATAACTTCCTCAATGATAACACTTCAGTTTTCAACATAATTACAATACAAGCAAATAAGCACATTACCTTACTCCTTTTGTAATATATAAACACAATGGTTGAAGAACACAAATATTTTGGGACCATACACAAAATATACATTTCGTGGGAGAGCTTTATAAAACTTATATGTTTCGGGAGAGCAGCCAATTATACCCTTCTATGTGAATTGAGAGAGAGAGAGAGAGAGAGAGAGAGAGAGAGAGAGAGAGAGAGAGAGAGAGAGAGAGAGAGAGAGAGAGAGAGAGAGAGAGAGGGACTTCCTGTGTCTTTGAGACCTCTTAGCAGACTAACTCTGTTAGTCCAGTAATCTGGTTTTTATCCTCAAACTAAGTTGCCAATTAGTCACTTTAAATTTTAGAATAACTTGAGCCCCTTTCTTCTACATACCAGAATACAGAATACTCAAAGAATACACATAGGGAATACACAGAAAGAATCCACACAGTGAATACACACAGAGAATTCTGAGGCCTGGGAAAAGGTATGGGTTCTTATCTCGTTAACCACCTAGGTAAACAGAAATAAATTTGCAAATGATCTGGCTAAAAAGCCCTGTCAACATGTCAGACCTATCTCTCCTCCCTTATCCTTCTACTCAGAATATGGAATACATAATAAGGCATAAAGGAAAATAATAATTACAGAAAAGACATACATGATAATCCTGTAATAAGTATCTTGTCAAGATAATCAAAGTACCTCTTCGAATACGAATTCCCTTTGGTCAAATACAGCTGTGTCAACACAGGATGTGGTTATCTGATAATGGTTCCAAAATATCTCTCTCTCTCTACACGTTAACTCTCCCGTTATACGGCATGTTATAAACATGAATGATTATACAACATTTATAAGCATGGTACAACATTACGTACTTGACAAAGCCACTTCAGTACACCTCACAACATATGAAACAGCTGACAGAAAAATTACATAAGAATACATAACACATAATGTCATCTGTAAGAAAGTAAAGAAAATCTCAAATTCATATTATAATATATATATATATATATATATATATATATATATATATATATATATATATATATATATATATATATATATATATATATATATATATATATATGGTATATATATATATATATATATATATATATATATATATATATATATATATATATATATATATATATATATATATATATATCTATATATATATATCTATGTATATATATATATATATATATATATATATATATATATATATATATATATATATATATATATCTATATATATATATATCTATGTATATATATATATATATATATATATATATATATATATATATATATATATATATATATATATATTGTATATACTGTATGTATAAGTTATACGTATGTACGTATATATACATATATGTATACACATGTATAAGTGTGTATATATACATACATATATATACATTTCTACAAACCATATTTGTATTTAGTGATATGATATGCATTAATCATTTATGTTCAAGGATCCTTGTTTATGTACACTACCACCCTTCCTTTCCCTCTCTCTCTATCTGCTTATTATAGTAGATTTTGTAAAAACTTTGCTCTTGTTCCAAAACCTCTCTATGAGCTCACATCAGCTAAAGCAAAATTTATTTGGTCACCAGAATGCCAAGACTTTTTCAATCAGTTAAAAACTATGTTAACCTCCCATCCAATCTTGAAATGCACAGATGTGTACAAGCCTTTTATCTGCAGGTTGATGCTTGCAACACAGGTATTGGTGCTGTGCTTCTGCAGTCCAATGATGAAGAGCCATTTGATGAATCCCCATTACTTCATGTTTCATACTTTTCCAGAAGTTCTCTGCCACTCAGAAGTGTTGACCTACTGTACAGCAAGAGCTCTATGGCGTAGTACTTGCACTTCTACATTTCAACCTGTATCTGTGTGGAAATACTCTTATGCCAGTCTTATCAGACCACTTGCCATCCACCAGATATGGATGGTAATCATGGCACTTCTACGCCGCCTTTTAGGGCTGGGGAGCAGCTACGAACCATACTTGTATTTACTGATATGATATGAATTAATCATGTATGTTGAAGAATCTTTGTTTATGTACACTACCACCCTTCCTTTCCTTCCCTCCAGACTCCTTCCTGCTTCTTGTTTTATGTTTTCTTCCTTGGCTTTGTGATTGGTGTTTTTTGCTTTCACACTGAGGGACCTTTAACTTCCCTTGAGCTGTTCTGTGGTGGTACCTTTATTTTGTTCTACATACGTGAAGAGTGTTTGTGAAGTATTTACATTTGTGATGTATTCGTAAGTTAAGAATTGTTTTATTTACGTAAGAGTTGTGCTGTGATTGATTAGTGGGAACAGGTGTTATTTGTGTAATTACATATCTTGATTATTTCCTCATATCTCATTTATGTTCCTTATAATTCTGGTTTAATATTTCCATGTGCCTGTGTGTGTTTGTGTAATGACCTCACTTACTTCTAGACTATAACTCATAGGAGAGTTACAAATATATATATATATATATATATATATATATATATATATATATATATATATATATATATATATATATATATATATGTTACATTCAACACGCGTAATCAGTCAACACGCAGTAATCAGTCATTACACGTAATGACTGAAATTTCAGTCATCACGCAGAATGCACTTAGGGACATTTGATCCCCCCAGAGCTAGTACTAAACATTTATGGTATTATTTGACCCGCCAGGACTAGTACTAAACCCAGCGAAACAGTGTAGGTGACTCACTGTTTCGCCGTGTTTAGTACTAGCTCCTGGGGGATCAAATGTCCCCTAAGTGCATTACGCGTGATACGCAGTAATGACTGATTACGCATGTTGACTGTAACTATATATATATATATATATATATATATATATATATATATATATATATATATATATATATATATGTTAACGGCCCTGGGTTCTGAGGGCCATCTTTATTGAGTGTATCTGTTTTAAGAACAGAATCAAATATCTCACTTTTCTTGAGGTGTCTCTGGTTGCCATGGCACTTCCTTGGGTCAGCAGATCCCCTCTCTTTTGTCAAAACTTCTCTCCTAAACTTATCTTTACACAAAGGACTACTAAAATGAGACACCAATATACAAAACTAGACTTTATTGACAAATTTAATGAGAGTAACTCAGCATAAGCTACGGTCATGAAATGGAGTGACTCCACCCTCCATCAATGGAAAACATAACTAGGGAAAATACTGTTTCACAAACAAGCATAATCATTATTTTATGCAAAGCAATACTAGTGTATAATTCCCTTGACATCAAGCAAAGTAATAGGTCGTAACGACCACAATAAAAGTCATATCGTATGTAAGAGTAAAAACAAAGTCCAAAAATTCATCCTCCAGGATGATGTTCGATTTCTGTTGAGAGAAACATTTCATTATAAAAAAAACCTGGAATTAATGTATATATTCAAGACATAAATAAAAAATGTACAAATGGGCAAATTCACTAAGTGGACATCGTTCAGTTTCACAGCTTCCAAACAGGGGGTTTTCCTTCTAGTCTGAAAAAGATATAAATGTCACTGTGCGTTTTTCCTTACATTCTGTGGCCGTAAATAATGTATCTTCATAGCAGCGATTTTTAAGCACTACACCAGGCTAAACACACACGATCCATACAAGATCGAGGCAGTCTCCCCCGCGAGAGACCTGTTCCTCCCATAAATATTTTAGATAAATCGCACACACACACGCACATCCCTTCCCCCCTCCCCAAAATCTGGACACTTCCGGCACATCAGTTCAATGTCCTATCATGCCATTTCCATGTGCTGGGCCCATGATCAAATAGTTCTGTTGTATCCGACTGAGCAAATTCCAATGTCACCACAAATGCACCTACCGTGAGAGCCAACGACAGGTCATCACATATCTCACTGTTATCCAATGAGAACCCAGACATATATATATATATATATATATATATATATATATATATATATATATATATATATATATATATATATATATATATATATATATATATATATATATATATATATATATATATATATATATATATTATATATATATATATATATATATATATATATATATATATATATATATATATATATATATATATATATATATATATATATATATATATATATATATATACATATATAATATACATATGTATATATATAATATATATATATATATATATATATATATATATATATATATATATATATATATATATATATATATATATATACACACACACACACACACATATATATATATATATATATATATATATATATATATATATATATATATATATATATATATATATATATATATATATATATATATATACACACATGCATGTATATTTACACATTCATACTCAACACCAGAACTGCAGCTCTCGAAATCATACTCGTAGGCATTCAGGGAAAGGCACTCCATACAATTTATAGTTTATTTCTAATGCCGACGTTTCACAACTACACTGTTGCACCTTCAAGGCTGAAATACAGTGAGTTGACTCAATAATTATTCATAAAAACATTTATTATAACAACTAATAAAAACACTATAGTATTATCTCTTTTAAAATGTTAACTCATTTAAAAATATCAGAAGCACCATGACACTAAAAAAAGGACCTACCCAGACGGGAGCTAAAATGAAACTATTGAAACAAGGAGAGAAAAAGTACAAAACAAAACAGAAATAAAAAAAAAAACAAGGTGACGATAAGGTAAATAGGGCCATCAAGCAATAAACAATAGAGTAGATGATATTTGGGTGTTCAATGATGGAACAGTTAACTTTATCATTATGGACTCTAAAGTTGTTAAGTAGTTGTCATTCTGTATTTGTTCTATTATTCTAAAGTCTTTGTTGTCTATGGATGTTTTGCATAATTTGGAATGATTCCTTCTGTTGGACTGTTCTGGGTTGGACAATCTGCTTCCGGTTATGAAACTAACTCCTCTATGGTACATCCAACATAAATCCCCTCGTTACACCTGGGGCAAGTATACTTGTAAACGACGTTGGATGTAAACAACGGACTAATTTTGTCCTTGAGCTTGAATAAGGACCCGATGGTGCAAGCATTTTTTGGGATTAATTTTAGATTCAAGGCAGGCAGTTCTCTCTGAAATAAATTTAAACATTTTTTCCTACAATTTTCATCGTATAGGTAAGGGAATGTTGTAAACATTTTCATTTTTTGTAGCGTGGATAGCCGTGGATTTTTCCTCTTTTTCTTTTAAAAACTTGTTTAAGGTTCTGAAAAAGAGCTTTTGAGGAAAACAGATGTTTTTGAAGTGGTTAACCAGGGTTACGATCTCTTCATGGGAGGTCATCCAATTCGATGTGTGCGTAAAAGCCCTGTGGAGGAAAGTAGAAATGGAAGCTATAAAATTCGTGCCAAAACCTGTAACAGTATCTTTCCTATAAATCGCTGTACAAAAACCTTGTTCAGTTCTAGAGACTAGAACATCCAGGAACGGTAAATTATTATATATTCTTTCTTCAGGGTAAACTTTACGTTCGGGTGTCGAGTATTAATATAGTCTAAAAAAGAGTCAGCATTAAAATCATGTTTAGACAAAGCGAACTTATCATCGACGTAACGTTTGTAAAAAACGGGTGGAAAGCAAGAGAGAAACTAACTATTCAGATCCTGCTATCCCAGAGAGCTCATAAAGAAGTTGGCGAACACTGGGCCTAGATGGAAACCCATTGCCATCCCATCCACTTGTCTTATACACAATGTCCTTAAAAAATAAAGGTGGTGTCCATGACGGCTAATTCTAAAAATTGTTTAAATAACGTCCTGCTAAAATTATGAAATAAAGCATCTTCACTGGAAAACAACTTATTTAGAATAATCTCGATGGTCTCTCCCACAGGGACATTTGTGAATAGAGATTCCACGTCCAGGCTAACCATGTATAAGTCAGAATCCTCTTTGATAATGTCATCTTTAAAACTAGCCAAGTTCCTTATAGGGTAAGAATTTATGGCTAAGGGTTCTAATATTGGTACAAGGTATTTAGCAATTTTATAATTTGCTGTATTCACAGAAGAGAGAATGGCCCGCATTGGAGTACCTACCTTGTGCACTTTGGGCAAACCACACATTACTCCAAATTCGAAAGAATAGGTTCTCCAGACCAATATAATATCATCAAACCAGAGGATAAGATAAACAGATTTTTAAGGACATTAAAACAAAACAATGTCATAGACGAACGCACCTACCAAACCCTCTGTCACAGTTTCATCATATGGAGTAATGTGCGGTTTGCCCATCGGCGCTGGAGCTGAGTGGACGTGCTGAGCGGACGTCCTACCACTCCGACTGCTGATGCACCACTGCGCAGACTTTTGAAATGGCTCCATCCCATCAACACGTTGGTGATGCGGCTTCATGTTTGCTCATTAACCTTATCTGCATTTACTTTCTTTCCAAAGTTATTTTTCCTAATGAAGTCCTTACTCCCTTTCTTCTAATTTTCCTTACAAGACTTCTCTTTCTTTCTCTCACCTTCCTCCTGAGGACCTGATCTATCCTACTGTATTCCTGCACAGTCTTCCAATCTGCCTTGCAATTTCTTTTTCCACTAGGTCTCTCATTTCCTCTTTTCACCACTCTTATTCCCACTCCCTAAACCTAAAGTCACTCACTGCCGACTGACTTTATCTTGAAACAAAAAGGTAGTAAGAAGCTCATTTTCTCTCGCAAAAGTAAATTTTGTAAATATTTTTCCTTCAAAATCGTTTTCTAATGAATTCCTTTTCCGAACATATTTCTACAGGCTCTTATCTCATGTACCCCAAGGGCTCTGCCTTCCCAATATGCCATTTTTCTCTCATTTACCTACTTGCGCACTGGCATGCTCTAAAAACCTGCAATGCACAGATTCAAACACTTCAAGAAACTCTTGTACTCTAATTCTCTTTCAATCCTGGCCCACACACATTCTCTATCAGAACTTTTCCTTTTGCCAGGCTCAATCTTACCCCATACAATCTTCATACTAACACATACGTACTCTTAATCCTGCCCAAAGTTTCATTGATTCCACAATCAATACAACTTCCCAAGCTGTACACTTTCACCTATCCTCAACACACTGACCCTTTATGCTTACCACTCCTGCACAAAATGGCTTTTTTTCACCTCTATCTCACTCAGTGCCAAACCAGGCAGCTTCCCTTCTTAAACCCATCAGCTATCATACATTCCTTAACTTCTGCACCACATTAATATACATTTAAACCAGGAAGATGCATAGAAATACACGATGTTGGGTTACAAACCCTATACCACAGGTGTTTTATGACTTTCACACTGTGCAGAGTAGTGGGAATGTTATTATTTTCTAGCCATTTAACAGAACTGAGAAAATGACGCTATTCATCTCTTGTGGAGAACCTCATCTGCCATTTACAGGCATTTATTTTCACCACATCTATTGCAAGAGAACAAGTGAGCAGTGTTGCAGTACAGTCATTTTATTCAGCACCACTGCTGCATCACGTGGCTGCTACATGATGCATAATGTGCACGGGGCTTAAAGATTTCTCCATGAAATCTTTTAGAATCCGCTATTATACAGCTTACTTCCAGTTGCAATTTTAACCTTAACCCTGGCATGTATTTGGACCCCTGTATTAATAAAATGTTCAAGAATTACCTAAAAGATAAAATCACTGACTTAATTACAAATTAGTTACCTTATATATTTTCCATATATTCGTATGTTTAATATATTTTTTTAAATGTTCACCTTGCAAAAATTGTTACTGTTTACCAAAAGGAGTGAGTTGCACTTAAAATGATTTTTAGTGGTCAGTCACCTTCCTTGTATAATCTTTTAACTGTCCTGTCCCTGCTTCTGAGATGTTGGGCCTAATCTTTTGTAACACCTCTTAAATAATTAACCCTGTTTTGGTAGGTCTACTAATTCTTCAATTGTGTTGGATTCCAGGTACATATTTTTTCCTTTGTAATCCCCCTCTGTCATTTATACAAGCTTTCTTTGTAAACTTATTTTTATATTTCTTCAGTCTGCTAAGTAAAGGACAAGAAGTCAAAAGGCCTTGCAGTACTCCATTGTTATTCTTTCCTTCGCGGATTTTGTCCTAATTTATATATTGATCACCTTCCATATTTTCAGAATTCAGTTATACACATGCACACACACACACACACACACACACACATTATATATATATATATATATATATATATATATATATATATATATATATATATATATATATATATATATATATATGTGTGTGTGTGTGTATATGTGTATATTTATATATATTTTTGAGAGACAAGATTCCTAGTATCATATGCATTATAATAAGGAGGCGGTTTGCAAACTATAGCCAAAATAAGAAGTCGAATCCGAAGTGTGGTTCTCACTTTTTTAAACAAAAAAGTGAAGAAAATCTTACCGACTTCGTTTACGTTAAAAACATGAGAAAGAAAAAGAAGTGAATGAAGGGCTTGCTATTAGAAAACAGCTGAAAATGGAGATTATTTACAAATTTCGACATCTGGTGCAACGAGAAAATCCTTTTGTAGTTCCCTCAAGTTGACGTATATGAGATGAAGGAGAAAAGGAGAGAGAGAGAGAGAGAGAGAGAGAGAGAGAGAGAGAGAGAGAGAGAGAGAGAGAGAGAGAGAGAGTTGTCTGGGATTCCAGGGAATAAACTGAATTCATGAAGACGTGCCACTGAAGGCAAACTGGGAGGGAGTTGTATTGACTTACAGTAGTGCCCATGAATATTTTCCTCTTGGAGGTTGGCGCTAAAATTATTTTTGATATTTCCCCTTGATATTTTCCCAATCTGATAAGATCTGTTATTTTATGACAAAATATTGCATTCGTTTCTTACTGTATTATTAATTGAAATTGAATTAATTGTAATGAACATATAACAAAACAGAGCATTCGTTGAACTTATGATGGAAATGCAATATGGAATTCATTTCTTTCTTTCCTTATTACACTTAACCCGAGAACTTACGCTTAACTGTTGTTCAATGAAAACTTGTTTTCAAAATATAATCATGTTTGATGTAAATATGAATGGTACTGGTATAAAAAAATTTTCATAAGTGTATCAAAACGTATCAAAGCACTATCTTCTGAATAGTTGTTCCTCTGATGCTAAATTATCTGAGAAAAATGTGCAATGTTCTGAAGCTATTAAACTTACATATGTGAAAATAAAGCAAAGATGTAGAAGCTTGTGATAGAGTCTGAGATTGCGAAAGGGTCCGCCCAAATATTGCCTATACATGGGACATTGCTTTACGAAGGTTTCAGCGTGCCAGGAATAATTTTAAAATGCTGCCATGTTATTACGAAATTATTTGAATATTCGGGAACGCGTCCTCATTTAGCCTTTCTCTCCAGTTTCTGTCACCTTTCCATTTTAAACATCATCCACAAGTCCATTCTACATCTGTTCTCAAATGTGTATAAATATTGCTCTCCATCATTCAGATCTGTTGGTATTTTTACTTTTGAATTCGACAACTCTTTAAAATGCTCACTATGTAGACCAAGACTCGTTTCTCTCCAGACAAAAAATCTTTATTACATATTTTATTCTAAGACCTTTTTTGTCATCAACGTATCTCAAAATATGTATTGTAATTCGTAAAACTTTTTTTTATTTCATCGGTGTTTATAAAAGCAATTAGAAATTTCCAGCAATTCACACATTTAGTCTTTTACATTCACAGAGACCCTCTTATTCTATCTTGGGTGTGTCTCAACAAGCCGTTTCTTCTGTCTTGCAAATGAACTTCACACAGTCACCATTGTCTATGGTTGTTGTCGTCGGGCTGCTAGTTGGTGCTTGGCACGGCACTGTGGTTTCATGGCACAACTGGGGACTCCTGTATTCACAGGAAGATGCAGGTACTGGATGCATAAGGCCTCTGAAACACCGATTGATAGCTGCAACCAAGATTTATATTGACCGGCGACAACAACTGAGAGCGGCACTCATGATTACCCGCTGACCAACCATGATGATCAATGGTTGGGCTGCATCTACCACCTCTACTGATTGGGGACGACGATGTAAGAGCTGCATCCATGATTTCTACAGACCGGTGAGGACGATCAAGGGCTGCATCTTGATTTCTACAGATCAAGAGCTGCTACAGATCAAGAGCTACATCCGTGACTCCTACAAAACGGCCATAATGATCGAAGCCTGCATCCCTGATTTCTACTCATTGTTGGCTGCATCCCTGATTTCTACTGACTGTTGGCTGCATCCCTGATTTCTACTGACTGTTGGCTGCATTCCTGATTTCTACTGATTGTCTAGCTGCATCCCTGATTTCTACTGATTGTTGGCTACATCCTGATTTGTACTAATTGAGGGATTCATCCATGATTTCTACCGAGCTGCAACAATGACTCAGGCCAGCATCCATGATTTCTACTGACTGGCGATGATGATCGACGTCTTCATCCATGATTTCTACTGAATATAAGATAGTAGAGAGATTGAGGTTTCCTTGGTCTGCCATTCGAAAATAATTATAAAACTGCTGTTTACTGTCAGTTCAAGAGAGCTGTCTGGAGAGACATATACAGGACTGCTTGAGCCAAGTTGACTTATATATGCAAAGTATTTATAAATGAGCCAAGTGACTTATAAATGCGAAGTATTTATAAATGCTGCCTTTTATGAGCTTCAAACTTTGAAACCAATATGAACTCGATATCCTTGGATCCTATAACCCTTTCGGGTCATAAAAAGGGCATCTCTCAGCACCAAATACGTAGACCCTTCCGTTACTACTTAAAATCGAGCCGTCTTGCAGTCAATAGGATAGAAATCTGACCAGAATACCTCTCCGGCTGAGACCATTTTAGTAGGATGCTGGTGAGATTCTTTATGAATTTCATTTTCATACGCTGGTGGTTCCAAGCTGTAGAATCCCAAATTTACAAGTGGTATATGAATTGGATATTAAAATTTGGTGTGCTTATTGACTGACTGATTATGAAATTTAGGTCTTGAAGACTAAGCGCCGGAGCCCATCAGGATTATTCAGCGCAGCGATGAAGATGAAATATATCAATTAATACTGTGATTGATTGAAAAGGTGATTGGTAACATAATATACTAGTAAAATTCAGCGTTAAAATATAAACGTAAAAAATGAAGAATGATATTAGATAAAAACCATAGAAAATAAATATAAAAATTATATACTTAAAATATATACTTCTATATGCCATCTGAGATACCGTACATTTTTTTTTTTTTTTTTTTTTTTGAGAGAGAGAGAGAGAGAGAGAGAGAGAGAGAGAGAGAGAGAGAGAGAGAGAGAGAGAGAGAGAGAGAGAGAGAATGAAACTAACGGAAAGCTGGGCATGGTCAGCTGATTTTTCCGTATATTTTATTTTGGCTGGCAATTATGTCAACGGACATAATACATTTTATCTTTTTAGAATATACAGTACTTCACAGCATGTAAATGGTACTCCTATTTATACTGATGACTCCAGAAACTATGCTGGCATAGGGTTAAAATGCAGTGGATTTTGGATAAGCGCAGGTCAATTTTTTTTTTTTTTTTTGCAAAGTCTTGTTTAATTTTAACAGTGCTCCTGGACTTTTTCGTCCAAAATAACTTCATTTTTACAGCGATTTTATGAGTTCAATTCACACACTGAGTTTTAACAATAAGCATCCACTAACTGTAGAAGTTTTTTAATGGATATAATATTTGTTAAACCACAGAGGTCGATAAGATGTGTTCTATGACGATGTTTGTCACCAGTTCGAGATACCTGCACCGCGAGACTGTAGCGATACAACAGCCAGAAAAATGTGTTCAATGAAGTTTTATGATATATTGTTGGGACTCTTTGAGGGGGTAAAGGACTAGCTGGGTTGTTAACTTATTTTTACTGAATTGAGAAGCTGTTAACTCTCCCATCTTATACTTGAAGTTGTGTTTACTACAAGGAGTATTTTAAGATTTGCAGTTGGATTTACTAACATTTATTTGAAGTGTTTTGAATCGGCAAATTTTAAATAATGATTACATGACTGAATCATTTCACTGAGTATGAGAAATAGGCTGAGTACATCTAAGAATTAATGAACGAAGGGTGTGTGAAAGGGTTTTGTCCAGATATCATGTTGTAAGTTTTTAGTAAAACTTATTCCGGGTGACGACCATTACTTTTTAAACCAGTTACTCACATTAAATGAATCGGTCGGACGGTGTGATTTTTAACCAGTGAGGAAAGCAACTTCTGGAGACCAAAGTAATTCCATGTATTGTCATATATTCCGAGTGATTAAGTATAACGTTCGCTGCCTTTTCTATCGGTAATAAAGGTAATAAATTATTCATTGGAAGAATGTAACTAAAATGAAAAATTCTACATATAAAAAGAAATTCAAGTAAAATCATGGGAACTCTGACATGGCAACATACCTCAACGCATTAAAATCCTAGTAATTTAGCGGCAAAAATACGTTTCCTACAAAGGAAAACAATGATCCAAAACAATAGAACATTCACTCTTTTAAAAACTTTCGGTTATTGCTAGGATGAAAGAAAGAAAGAGTTTCCCACTTGAAACCTAAACATTCCGCATCGCTCCCACTGCAGTGCTGTCAAGTACAGAGCAGCTTTTGTTGGCGAAAAAATGAAATCACAGAAACTTGGAATCACTTTGAAACTAAAGGAACTTGAACCTTCAATTACGAAATGTAATTCTTCAAACTTTATATATATATATATATATATATATATATATATATATATATATATATATATATATATATATATATATATACATATATATACATATATATGCATATATATACTGTATACATACATACATACATGCATACATACATATACATATATATATATATATATATATATATATATATATATATATATATATATATATATATATATATATATATATATATATATAAATATATATATATATATATATATATATATATATATATATATATATATATATATATATGTGTGTGTGTGTGTGTGTGTGTGTGTGTGTGTGTGTGTGTATAAATCTATATATATGTATATTATATATGTATATATACATATATATGTCTATATAATATAAATATATATATATATATATATATATATATATATATATATATATATATATATATATATATATATAATATGTACATAGATATGTTTGTATGTATGTATATCGACGAACATCAAGTTACAAATGCTGTTTGGTATCAATTTCATCCACCTCAGAATAATAATAAATTGAAGGGGAATTTATAAGTGATAGCCGATCCGTCACTAAGGGACATCTCACGTCACTTAAAATTCGTCGTTCCCCAACCATTCATTGGTTCGAGTCGCACTGCTCTCGGATCGCTTAGCACTTATGAATTCCCCTTCAGGGTATCTTATTCCGAGGCTGAATGAGAATATTAAGTGACACTTGTAGTTTAATGTTTGTGAAAATAAGAAACGGCGCAGCGTATGTAACAAAAATTCACATGCACACAACACAACACACACACACACACACACACACACACACACACACACACACACACACACATATATATATATATATATATATATATATATATATATATATATATATATATATATATATATATATATATATAATCACATATTGTATATATATATAGTATATATATATATATATATATATATATATATATATATATATATATATATATATATATATATATATATATATATATATATATTATTGTCATGAAGTGATCAAGCACCTGGTTATTACACAAATAATAATACCAAAAGTTACCTCACATCGACCAGTTACCTGAAACCTCCTAACAAAGATATTATGATGGAATCTCTAAAGGTACAGTGATCCCATAAACTTACTTATCAATTGAGAAAATCAATGTAACTTTATCAAGTTATGGGTGTGGTAACAATTAACAAGTTATAAACAGACTAGTGGAAATTGGGAATCACTCCAACAAACACTATAAAGGTTTCTCTGGTTCTATTTTACCTAGATAAGTCTCAGGTGAACAAACATATATCACTTACCTTGTACACATTCATTAATTTCTCTAATTACTGGTGGTCAAAATTAAATGCTGAGCTTTTAAGACTTTAAACAAACAAATTTATTTCTAAGTTCAAAAGTTATATGCAGAGTTCACAATCTCAAAAGGATTTATTATTAATTGATAACAGTATATTATTTAAGTATTTCTCAGTCAAGTTTAATTAACAAAACTTTAATTTATTAAGAAAGCAATTTGGTTAAATAAGATTCAAACCATTAACTATCACTCAAGTTTTAAACATATACCTGATTAATTAAACTCCACACAACTGTTCACCAAAATATTACTGACTGGAATCCACATAAATATTTTCTGAAATCTCAATAATAACTATGCACTAACAAAATACTAAGTAATCACCAGCACAAAACTTGGTAACACAGTGATTATAAAATTTTAGTAATATGATAACACAGACATATAAGAATGAAATATGCAAAAATGGAAATATACCAACCACCATTTCTAAGACAAAAATATGTTTAAAAATTATATCACTCTTTCAAAAGATTACCTTCACTTTTAAAAAAAGGTTAAACTCACGTCTTTCTAAGAATTTCTCATAGACAACACTGCCAAGTCACAATGACATACACAATGATATATAATTAGCAGCAAGACACATTATAACTCACAATAAGAGATATGTTTATCTCTTATCAAAATAATAATTCTCTTTCACCTAGAACATCACTTTAACTCTTAACATAACAAAACCAGTAAACATCACATTACCTTTTGTAAAAATGTACCATCACACACTTTACACAAAGCTTGTACAGCACAAATACCTTGGATCACCTCTTACAAGATGAATATACTTTTTGGGTGAGTTTAACAAAATTTTTACCAATATGAGAGCCACCAGTGAGCAATAACAGAGAGAGAGAGAGTGAGACGGGACCTGTTGCCAGGAGCCCCTGTTCCTAACTAACGCTTTCTCATACAGCACTCCTCTATTATCTTCAAACCCTCCCAGAATACATGATACATAAAGTATACATACATTATACATACCAGTATACATGTATGGTATACATACAAGACTGGATCTAGGCTCAGAAGGAAATATGCCAGGGCTTTTATCAATGACTGACATTTCAATGGACACTCACACAATTGAACAAACAGAAGGAAGTATTTTTGGACCCAAAACTGGCCGGCTGTCAACGTGTCAACTCCAACTCTCTTTCTTACTCATTCTTTCTCAGATTACGAAAAGATAATAGGCATAGCCACAGATGATAACCAGGGGATAGGCACACACAACAAATGCATAACAGGCAATTCGCCCATTGGCTGTCAAACTCGTCACTATAAGTCAAGAGGGCTCTTTGCCTTCCTCCCTACACGACTCCCAAACACCTGTGTAAATATAGCAGGAAAACAGTTATGGTTCAAAAATCTCTCTCTCTCTCTCTCTCTCTCTCTCTCTCTCTCTCTCTCTCTCTCTCTCTCTCTCTCTCTCTCTCTCTCCCCAGCACGCTAAGAATCTGAGTTAATAACACTCAGTGTATTACACTGCACAACATTTTAAACAAATGGGAAAAACATATCAAGACATTTTAAGATTACAAGATACACAATTTATCTGTAAGAAAAAGACATTTTAAAATTATATCATTACAACAAATGACGAATCTGCAACAAAAACATAAAAATTTTCACAGACACACATATAACACTTGTAGAATGGTTATATATGTTATAACATCATATAATATTCCTCTCCCCAGAAGATTAATTATCCTGGGTTCGAATCCACTGATTCAGTACGGGATAAATAATCTACAATTACACTGCTATCTCCAAAAATGTTCTCTCTCTTTACACAACAAGATTATACAAACAATCAGGGAAATTATTATGGCTGAAAAACTTGCACAAAATAGACAATAAACTCTAAGCACATTCAAATCTTGGTAACTCTTTCACTACTCTAGAAACAAACTTGGCTTGCCAAATATTATGAATTGATCGATAAGAGGTAAGGGATAATTATCAGCTACACTGATGAAATTCAGTTTTTTATAATCAGTACACATCCTAAATGAGCCATCTGGTTTCTTCACTAACACACAAGGAGAACTGTAATGACTTGAACTGAGCTCTGCCAATCAGTGCTGCAACAAATATTCAACTTCCTTTTTCAAAATTTCTTGAAGAAAGGGTGATACATGATAAGCTCTTTGCTTGAATGGTTTAGCATCTTCTCTGATCTTAACCTCATGCTTTGTCAAGTCGGTACACTTAGGTATGTCTGTAAAAATTTCAGGGAAACTTTGGAACATGTCAGTTAATGTAAAGAAAAATATATTTTTGCATTTATTTTGTATAGATTGAATCATGGATTTTTAAACATTTAAACTTTTGTGCAATCAGTTTCCCTTGATGACCCTTTTTTTTTAGTGGCAAAATACCCATCAATTCGGGTGACAATATTTGGTTTCTCACGGTAAACTGATTCTTTGATGTAAACAACCGTACTGCTGCTTATACGTTTCTCCAGAAGTTTGTTAAGACAGCAGTCGACAATGGAAGGGTCGGATGGAAGCAAAAGAGAAGCTAGTTACAGTCCAGGGAAGACGGTTCTTTCACTCCTACCACTGTACCTGAAGACTTATTATATCGAGGGACCATACTCTCCCTCCTTGTCCCACATATTTGTTCGTATGGGCGCAAGGTCCTTTGTCATGACCGCCTAAGAAAACTATAGCCTGTAGATGGCTCTCGACTGGATCAGTCAACCGACTTACTTCTTAGCTGCATCGCTACCCACCATCGACACGGCGATCCTCCTTCTACTCCTTAGCAATTACTTAAAGGAACGAATGTGCTTGAGGTATGTCACCCTGAATATCAGATGCGGTATTTCAATGGTGATTTAAGCCACATTTACTTAAGGCCTTTAGCGTTCTTAAGGTTCCATTTGCTCTCAACCTGATAAAATAAATAACCCTTGGAAATATGTAACTTATATTTGAGGCGATTTGCCATAGTTTTATTCATGTTTAAAAGTCCAGTATGAGTGACAGGTTATTTACAATTGGTTTTCGAATTAATCTTCCCTCATTAAGATTAAAGTTTTGACGGTTCTGATATAGGTTGTGCTAAAGACAGTTATTGATGCACTGTTTAGGTGACATTAGTTTCGGAGCGTCTTCACTTAATATATTTAATTTTAATATTGATTTTGCTGTTTTACTTGGGTCTTTAACAATATTATTTAGTGCTGTTTGCCTCTTTATTTACATTTGGAAAGTGGTTTCAGAGGTGCTTTCAAATTTTCAGAATTCCAAGGGCGGGACTATTCAGTAACGGATTGGGGAGGCTCTGCATCACCTATTCAGTGATTGGGTTATCGCTGGCTAGGTTGCCTCTCTGAAAGCACACCTGTCCTTATCAACCAACATTTCGAGTGTTAAAATTTCACATGAATGGTAATTGCACAGGAACATTAAATTAACAAATATTTTTAAATTATAATTGTTTTACTTATATTGTTCATTACTATAAAGTTTAGTCCATGGCATCCCCAGTGGGATGAGAGTAAAGGTTATTGTGAAATGTTGGTTGATTGGTTTCAGAAGAGGGCTGTCTTAGGGCTTATATTATAATTTTGCTTTAATCTTTTATCTTCGGTACATGTGGCTAGTTCTGCTATTTCGTTGACCTTAATGGTCTTAATTGTCTCGGTCGTCTTGCTGTTTTTTTTAAGATTTCGTATCCTTCAATTTCGTTGTATGTGAATAGCTTCAAATTGTTGTCATAATGTCTGAGTTAAAGCTACTGTTAAACTCTAAGAAGCATTTGCTGTCTCAGGCAACACAATGGCATAACAGAATTAACACATTTTCTAGATTTTCGGATATAGAAAGATCTACTACGATAGTGTTAATTAAAGATCTTGACAGTGAATTAAAGATTGTTAGTTTAAAGATTCAGGCTATGAAATGGGCTGAAAAGGAAGATGAAAGCGAACTTTTGTCTTGATATAACGGCTTGTGATAATTATCATTCGAAACTGGTTGAATGCATTTCATTATTAGAGACGAAACCTTCTCCTTCAGATTCCACTGAAACTGCCAGAAGTCTCTTGAAAAGTCCTATTGCTCCTCTCCCTCGTTTCACAAGTAAGGAAGGGGAAGACTTGACTAAATTTCTCGCGCAATTCGAAGAGACTATAAGTAGATTCTCTTATCCCCAGTACGATAAGCTGTTATTGCTAAAACAACAGGTTAGCGGGAGTGCTTCGGTGCTGCTTGATTCGTTGGAGGCTAATAAACAGTCATATTCTGATGCTAAATCATTGTTGTTAAGTGCATTTGCTTCCCCTATGACACTAAAGTTTAACATTGTTAAGAAGCTTACAGAAATTAGTTTGTGTTCCCGTAAAGACCCTTTTGAATATATAAGCAAAATGAGACTGCTTACAGAGTCTGTTAGGAGTCTTAATATGGACGTAGATTCATTTTTACAGTATTTTTTCTGGACGGGATTGAATGAAACTTTTAGAAGTCAGCTTACACAGATTACAAATAAAACTCATCCTTCCTTAAAGGAAATAAATGACCATTTCTTTGAAGCGTGTGAGCGTTACAAGCATGTATTAGGTAACTGCCATAAGAAGAAATTGGATAATCCTAAAGAAATTACTAGTCCTGGGTCAAACGATGCCGCCTCAAACTTTGCTGTTAATCTTAATGTTAAAGACATTAAGTCTACCAAGTTTTTTGGATGTACAATTTGTAATAAAATTGACGGTAAGGAAGCTTCACATTCCCTTTCTAAGGGCCCAAAATTTGGATCTCCACAGGCTAAAGTAGAAAAATTAAGTAGTTTGAATTTTTGCATGAAGTGTGGTAACTCAAATCATAATACTAGTAACTGCCATTTTCGTTTCAAAAAACGTTGTGTTAATTGTTCCGAATGGCACTTTGGTTTCCTTTGTGTTAAAGTTGATGAAGGACAGTCAAAGAAAGACTTAAAGTAGCCCGAAAAGGTAAAAGGCGATTCTCGAAACGCTAGTTCAGGAGGTTCCCTTGAGAACGGTAAAGAAAAATCCAAACGCCAAATTTCAAGTAGCTCTGTTCTAATTATGAATGTGCTGCAAAGTAAAGTAAGTAGTGAATCGATTTTGCCCACGTTCACTTGTGAATTGCAAAATGGGTTTCAGATTCGTGGATTAAAAGATGGCGGTTTCCACGTTAATTTCATTACTGACGAGGTAGCGGAAAATCAAAACCTTAGAGTCTTGGAAAATATATCATTGACTGTTAATGGCTTTAACACCTCTAAACGGTACGATACAAAGTTGGTGGAAGTTACGATGAAATTCGGTAGTGTCGAGTGGACGGTTGAGGCAGTATGTGTACCTTCTATAACTATTGAACTAAGCTTAGCTGGATTGAGTGAAATTGTACAGGGATTTGTGAAGCGGGGTTACTCTTTGGCCGATAGGGAGTTACTCGGTGGGGGTGAGGAAATAAAGCATATTAATTTTGTTTTAGGAACAGGGTCCGCACATTGCATCCTGGAATCGATGGTTAATTTCGGGAAAGATTTATGTTCTGTTTACTCTCAAACTCCCATGGGGGTCATGCTTTTCGGCAAAGTAGATAAACTCATAAATGACTTGGAATACTTGCCTTATGTTTCTGAAGCTAGTGCTCATTGTACTAATATTAATGCTACCAATGTTGTCAGCGACAGTGATTGTATTTCCTCTGGCTTGCTTGTCCCGAGTGAAGGTAAAATGGCAAGTAATGATTATGATTTAATTCCTTTGGCTGAAGGTAATTTTTGTGTTTTGAATGATAAAGGTAAAGTATCAGAGTCAGAATTACAACGAGCTACTGATGAGTTACTGGATAGCTGTTGTTTTAAATTTACAAATTATGCTAGCGAAAAGTATGATACTTCTATGGAGCTAAATAATAAGTCGGTTAGGTTTGTCCTTAATAACACCAGGCGAGACGAGGATGGCAGACTTGTGATGCCTCTACTGTGGAACGGTCGTTTTAATCACCTTGGTAAAAACCACCATTTAGCAGAAGCTATTTTAAAAGCTAATCTTAGAAAATTTAAGAATAATAATGAGGATTTGGATCTGATAGATCAAGTTTTCAAGCAAAAAGGAAGAAATTGGTATTATCGAGAAGACTGAAGGTTAGACCAGTTTTTAGAGGATCATCCAGAATATAGCTTCCTTCCTCATATGCCCGTGTTGAAACCTGACCGGCAGACTACAAAATGCCGTGTAGTATTTTTGTCAAACTTGTGTGAAACTGATAAGGATAAGCCTAGGACACTATCCCATAATCAAGTTATGTTTTCGGGACCTTCATTAAACTAGAAAATCACTTCTTCCTTATTGCATCTTAGATTTGATGAAAAACTTTTATGCTTTGACATAAAGAAAGCCTTTAACCAGATTGCCTTGAGTCCGTCGGATCAAAGTAAACTCCTCTTCCTTTGGTTCCGGAATGTTAGTAAAAAAGACTTCTCTGTTGTTGCATTCAAGAATAAGAGGCTTCCATTTGGGTTGCGTTATTCACCCGCTATTTTATTACTTGGGTTGTACAAGATTTTAGTAATGAACGCAGAGGAAGATTCGGAACCAATTCAGGATTTGAAAAAGTTCATTTATCAGTTGCTTTACATGGATAATGGGGCAGTCACTATGAATGATTCCGAAAGTCTCAAGTGGGCCTATGAATGTTTAGAAGGTATCTTCCAACCTTACCAATTTGAACTGCAACAGTATGTAACTAATGACGAGGGTTTGCAGAGGTATATTGATGCAAATTTAGATGAAAAAACCCCTAGTCAGGTTAAACTGTTAGGACTGTGTTGGGATAGAGTTAGTGACACGTTGTCCACTAAGAAAATGGAACTTGATGGATCTGCAAGTACGAAGAGACAAATATTGAGGTCGATTGCTTCACAATACGATGTTTATAATTTTAATGGTCCCTTGTTAAACAGGAGTCGGCTATTTTTACATGACCTACAGTACAATAAAATGTTAGGTTGGGATGACAAACTGTCTCCAGAACTTGTTCGGGAGTGGCAAAATATAACTAAGCAAATCAATGCGGCTCCTGTAATAGAGGTGAAGAGATTTGATGGCAAAAGAAACAGTTCCTATAGACTTATTGCATTCACAGATAGTAGTAAACAAATTTATGGGACAGTTGTTTACATTCAGGATATTGAAACTAATTTAGTTAGTTTTTTGCCTGCACCGAATAGAATAGTAAATAAACAGCTTGAAATGAAAAGTGTCCCTTCTCTGGAGTTTTTAGCTGTAAGTTTCGGCACAGAGGTCTTAGCAGAATTATATCAAGAATTATGTGGCGACTCTTGCATTAAACCCATCAAGGTAGTGGACATGCATCTTTACTCTGATAGTTTTGTTTCATTCATGGCTCAATGCATGTCACAACAAATTGGATAAGATGCAAAAAAGGTTTGTGTTTGTGATGAACAGAATATCTCGGATTAATAAGCTTTGTGAACAGTTTCCTATAACTTATAAGTTTGTTTCGGGTACCAATAATCCAGCCGACTGCATCACGAGATGTTTGTCTTATAAAAGGTTGATGAAAACAAATTATTTAATTAGACCAAATTTTTTGAAAGATGGTTCAAGTTCCATGCTTGGTAGGGACGATTTATTAACATTGTAATTCCTAATCCCTTGGCTAGGTCAGATAAGGATGTTGAAGTAATACATAACTTTGAAGCCAACGTTAAGAGTGATCAAACTAGTACCCTTGAACATATAATATCTCTTGACCGATTTTCTAATTTACATTGTCTTATTTCAACGTACAAGAAAGTGCTTTTATTTGTGAATAACCTTAAGTCTCGGTTAAAAGCTAAAAATTCTTGCAAGTACGCTCACTTAAAAATTGTGGAACAGGATTACTTCACTGAAGCTAGCAAGCAGATCATTTTGAGGGACCAATATATTCACTTCCCAGAGATTTTTAACTATTTTAATGATAAAGATAAGAGAGTAGAGGAAATCCCTAATATCATTACTCAGTTGAACGTTTACCCGGACCAACAAGGCATGTTAAGGGTAAAGAGTAAGTGTAGCCGTTGGAAAGACGAAAGACTATCGTATTTTCCCATTTTGTTGCCAAAACATAGCAGACTGACTCAGTTAATCATTCTTGATTTACACAAGAGATTTTCTCATGCTGGTTGTTATTCCTTGTTGGCAGAACTTGGGAAGCAGTTTTGGATTCCTCATTATTTTTCTGTTGTCAAAAAATCATTGAAGCATTGCATCTGGTGTAGGAGGTTCAAAGAAAGGACAATCAAACTGAATCAAAGTCCATACCGGGAGTTTCGGTTAAAACCCTCTAACATACCTTTTAGTTATATATACATGGATTACATGGGTCCCTTCTTTGTGAGGAGTAATGGACAAAGAGTCAAAGTTTGGATTCTTTGAGTGTCTTGTATGTGGAGTCGTGCAGTAAATTTGAAATTATGCACAGATTCATCCGTTAATTAATTTCTGAGAGCTTTTCAACCGCACATATTTGAGTATGGCATTCCTCAATTATGCATCACAAATCTGGGATCTCAGTTTGTTTCTGGTTCAAATATTATCACTGATTTTTTATGCGACCCCGAGACTGAAATGTATTTTGAGGAGAAGAGGGTTAAACCTTTGAGATTTGAGCAGTTCTTCAAGGGCTGTAGTCAGCTCGGGTCACTAGTGGAAACTTGTGTTAAGCTCACGAGAGGATTAATACACGGGTCCATAAGAAATAATGTGTTAGAGCTTAGAGATTTTGAGTTTATAGTAGCTCAAACGATTCATATGGTGAACAGGAGGCCAATTGCCTTTAAGGAAGCACTGAGAGACACTGATGACTTTTTACCAGACCCTATCACACCAGAAAATTTGATTCATGGACACGACCTTGTGTCACTGAGTGTAATACCGAAATTACATGAAATTACTGAGGACCCTGATTGGCAGACTGACGCACAGCCTCAAAGTTTGATAAAGGATAACTACAGCAAGCTAAGGAAGGTCCGAAATCAGCTTAATGAGGTGTATCTTAATGAGTTTTTAGGTACCCTTGTCAGTCAGGCTGTAAATGTGAAAGGAAGATACAAACCTGTTACTCACAAGTCTTTGCAGAAGGGTGACATTGCACTCATTAAGGAAGCCCAAACAAAGCCGATAAATTATCCGATGGGTGTAGTCCGGGAGATCGTCACTAATATTAATAATGAGGTAACAGGGGCTATAATCCTCAAAGGTAAAACCAGAGAATTGGTAAAGAGGCACACGAGTTCACTGATTCCTTTGCTTAGTGTTAATGAAATGCTTCTTTGTGATAAAAAGGCAGATATTGGTAATTCGAATATGGGTACTACTAATGCTCTGGAATACGACAAAAAGGTCCGTAGAGAGGCTGCTATATCAAGTGAACAAAAAACTAGATTGATGATCGCTTGAATCTTGCTTAAGGGGATCGGCCGCCTAAAAAAACCCAATAATCTTTAAAAAATTCGATTTGCTGAAAAAAATTCTATGGCTTCGTATAGGGTTCAAGAATGTGTCCACGAAATATTATGCTAAAATTTGCCGTATTTCTCTAGTTATGGCCTAAAATGTAACAATAACTATATACCCATAAAACACCAGTAGCGCAAATGATTTAGTCTGGTATAGTTTTTGCGATATATATTACGAAAACTTCCTTTGAAATGAAATGTATAATGTCAATAATATCCTACTCGGCACCTTTTTAGTTATTCCTAGCCATGACAACGCACACGTCATACCATGACGCCGACTGTGGCCGAGAGTTGCCTATAAACTTCCAAGCTAGAAGGACACGTTTTTCATGCTCGCTAGCCTTGACTGAACTCTGTATTTTCTGTGGTGTTTTTGTTTTTTCGCCGTGCCTAAAAGGTCCAAGAGTTCACTTCATGCTTCTAGAATGCGGAAAAGCCAAGTGGAAAAGTCCAGGCGAGAAGTAGAAGAAAGAGTTCAAGAAATTAGTGCCATGGAGGGAATGGAGCGACGGAGAGAGAGAGCTGTCGCCCATCAAACAGCGCAGGCAGCGATCTCTGCTGACCAGAGACCAACCACATCCACCCCTAAACGCCTCTTTATTTGTTCGTCACTACCAAAGGGCAAAAGATATTTTAGAAAAAGAAAGCAGTAGCTCGGAGGCTGATATTATAGACGATCCTGAAAAATAAAATGATCATAATAAGTGAAGCAAGACTTGATGAATTACTTGAATCACGAATCCCTAATTGTGAATGCAAAGTAATTCCCAGGATCCATTTGGCAAGGGATGGATTCGAGACACTAATAAAAAGTGTAGGCAACTATGATACCCTAGAGTAATACCTTGCAGCAAGATCAGACAGGGGACCAGGAACCTAAAATTTATAAGAATGTGTCTTAGGCACATAAATAATCAATTAATATTCTTATTTATAATCATTTTGCATTAATTAATACCTAAAAATAAAAATTAAAACCATAGAATTAATTGTAACACAGTCTTTGAAGTCCCTTTTACTTTTTTATGTAACTAAAACTTTGAAGGCCCGTTTCTCAAAACATAAGTTTTTCACCTTCAAAATGTATCTCCTCCTTAGTATTGGACCAATCTAAATGAAATTTCATATATAATATGAGGAAACATGGTGGATTAATTAAAAGCCGGGGATTTTTAATATTTTGAGTTTCTGATTTTTGGCAATTTTTTTCTGTAATTTTTCCGGGAAAATTTCATTAATAAAAATAAAAATTCATATCTCGAAAAATAATTGAAAATCAAAATTCCGGCTTTGTATCGAAGGCCCATATGTGTTTTATACGTGGTTCAAATCATCCCTTAAAACCAAAAGCAAAGGAGGAGATGCATTTTGAAAATGGCCATTTTTGGCCGAAAATTGCTCTGGCGTCACAAAACCTAAGGTCACTGAACAAAAATTTTTCCCCAGAAGTTCCACACAATATCCTTTAACAAACCCCTATATATCAACAACCTGTCGTTAAAAAAGTCGGAAACCGGCCGATCCCCTTAAATTTTATACATAATCAATGGTATGTATGAAAAAATTATTTGTAATGTCTATTTTCGAACTTTAATTTAATTTCAATTTTCCAAATTGAATTCCCTTCCCGGGAGTGTAAAGAAAAATATATTTTCGCATTTATTTTGTATAAACTGAATCATGGATTTTTAAACATTTAAACTTTTGTGTAATCAGTTTCCCTTGATGAACCTTTTTTTAGTGGTAAAATACCCATCAATTCGGGTGAAAATATTTGGTTTCTCACGGTAAACTGATTCGTTGATGCAAACAACCGTACCGCTGCTTATACGTTTCTCCAGAAGTTCGTTAAGACAGCAGTCGACAACGGAGGGTCGGATGGAAGCAAAAGAGAAGCTAGTTACAGTCCAGGGAAGACGGTTCTTTCACTCCTACCACTGTACCTGAAGACTTATTATATCGAGGGACCATATTCTCTCTCCTTGGCCCACATATTTGTTCGTATGGGCGCAAGGTCCTTTGTCATGACCGCCTAAGAAAACTATAGCCTGTAGACGGCTTTCGACTGGATCAATCAACCGACTTACTTCTTAGCTGCATCGCTACCCACCATCGACACGGCGATCCTCCTTCTACTCCTTAGCAATTACTTAAAGGAACGGATGTGCTTGAGGTATGTCACCCTGAATAACAGATGCGGTATTTCAATGGTGATTTAATCCACATTTACTTAAGGCCTTTAGCGTTCTTAAGGTTCCATTTGCTCTCAACCTGATAAAACAAATAACCCTGAGAAATATGTAACTCATATTTGAGGCGATTTGCCATAGTTTTATTCATGTTTAAAAGTCCAGTATGAGTGACAGGTTATCTTCAATTGGTTTTGGAATTAATCTTCCCTCATTAAGATTAAAGTTTTGACGGTTCTGATATAGGTTGTACTAAAGACAGTTATTGATGTACTGTTTAGGTAACATTAGCTTCGGAGCGTCTTTACTTAACATATTTAATTTTAATATTGATTTTGCTGTTTCACTCGGGTCTTTAACAATATTATTTAGTGCTGTTTGCCTCTTTATTTACATTTGGAAAGTGGTTTCAAAGGTGCTTTAAAAATTTCAGAATTCCAAGGGCGGGACTATTCAGTAATGGATTAAGGAGGCTCTGCATCACCTATTCAGTGATTGGGTTATCGCTGGCTAGGTTGCCTCTCTGAAAGCACACCTGTCCTTATCAACCAACATTTCGAGTGTTAAAATTTCACATGAATGGTAATTGCACAGGAACATTAAATTAATAAATATTTTTAAATTATAATTGTTTTACTTATATTGTTCATTACTATAAAGTTTAATCCAGTTAATTCTTTGCTTTGTTCAACACTTAGATGTTTTAGTTTGCTTTCTAAATTTTCTAATATTGAGGAATTGTTCCTCTTGTTTTCAGCTCCCAACTCGTAACCATCATCTTCCTCTGTATATGAAGTTGTTTGGGTTATAGACATAACCTCAGTTCTAGTTTCTGAGAAGTAGGGTTTCAAATGATTTACATGTATCTTCCTCTGTCGTTTCCTTCTCCCTGATGTTTCAATCACATAAGTTCGATCACTTAACTTTTCTGTTATCCTATAAGGACCTTGAAATTTATTTGTAAGGGGAAACCTTTTCACTGGTAAAAACACTAGAACTTGCTGTCCAACACTAAAGTTTCTTAGCTTAGTCTTAGCATCATACTTTCTTTTCATTTTCTTTTGGCTTGTCTTCAGATTTTCTAAAGAGAATTTTCTAATTTCTTCTAACCTTTTCCTCAAGTTCTTCACATATTCTCCTTGGACTTCCTCTTGATTTTCTTCCTAGTTCTCTGCAAGGATTTGCAATGGACCTCTCACGTCTCGACCGAAAATCATTTCATTTGGTGAACATCCCATACTTTCTTGATAAGCATTTCTAACCTCAAATAACATTAAGGGTAAACCAAAATCCCATTCTCTTCCCGACTCATTACAGTACTTGGTTAACATACTTTTCAAAGTCTGGTGGAACCTTTCTAAGGCTCCTTGAGTCTCTGGATGATAAGCGGTAGATAACTGTTGTTTCACTCCTAGCAACTTCATCACATCTTGAAATAATTTTGAGGTAAAGTTCGTTCCTCTATCACTCTGTACAATTTCTGGAATTCCAAACTTGGAGAAAAATTCCACCAACTTCTCAGCAATTACCTTTCCACTTATACTTCTTACAGGAATCGCCTCAGGATATCTTGTTATGGGACACATTAACGTCAACAGATATTCATGTCCTTTCTTCGTTGTCGGAAGCGGGCCAACCACATCTATTATCACCTTGCTAAAGGGTTCTCCTCGAACTTCTATTGGTTGTTGGGGAGCTTTCTGAATACTTTCATTTGCTTTTCCAGCTATCTGGCATGCATGACACTCCCTGCAAAATTTGCTGACATCCTTGTGTAGTCCAGGCCCAAAAAAATACTTCATAACCTTCTCAAGAGTCTTCCTGATTTCCATGTGTCCAGACTCGTGCGCTACTGCTACCACTTGCTTCCTCAATGGATATGGAATCAAAATTTGATGATATTCACCCCATTCAGCATTTCTTGGTATATCTGCAGGTCGATGCTTCCTCATTAGCAATCCATCCTTTAGATAATAAGAGGTAGAATTTTGTTGCATTCTGCTTGTTCAACAACCCTGAAGAACAGATCAGCCAATGTTGTATCCCTCTTCTGCAGTTCCACTAATTTCTCTCTAGTCACTTGACCAACTTCAAGGGTTGAACTCTCAATATCCGTTAACTCTGCCTCAGTAATTTCACTACTGTCTTCAGGAACACTTTGACTACTCGGAGTCTCTTTACCAATAATAGGATTTTCCTCTTCCGCAAGAATCTCTTCAGTACTGACATTAGGGGAAACTTCACTTTCCTGGAACAGCTCTTCTAAGCTCAAAGATCCTTCTAGTGCAGGTAAATCTTCAGTTTCTTCACTTCTACGCTCAGTTCTCTTCATGCCCCTGGTAGTTACACAACTTGGAAACAGGTGAGGGTTTTTCTTCTCTAAAACTATCATAGGACTAATCCTTAATGGTTTGTCTGTCACTACAGGACAAGGAACGAAGGGAACACCACCAACTTCATTACCCAGTAAAACATGCACACCTTCAACAGCTAGTGAGTCCTTTACTGCAAAATCAATATTTCATGTCACTAATTCACATGACAAATGCAAGCGGCATATAGGAGTTACTTCCTCTCCTCCTATACCCAAAATAACTGAATCTCCGGTGAGATTCTTCTCCAACTGTGGGTGAGCACCATGAACTACCACACTATGATTACTTCCTGTATCACGTAATATCTTCACTGGTACCTGTACACTCAAAGAGGGAATTGTCAGCGGGTTTAACATTCCACTGCTGTGGGGCATATCCTGGCTTTGTACTGGTATAATTATTACAGGGGTTTCTCACATCACTGTTCTTAAAATTTGACTGAGACCTATAACCTGTGAATTGTTGGTTCTGGTACCTGCCATTATAATTCTTTATGCTGGATATGTTGTAATCCTCACTCAGAGTAGCAGCTTTATCAAGTTTCTTCACCTCTCTCTCTCTCAAATAAGCTCTTATATGTTCAGGAATTCCCCATAGATATTGCTCTAAGACCACTAGTTCTTCAAGTTCGTCCATAGACTTAACTTTAGCAGCCTCCAGCAATCGTTTAAAACATCTCCTTACTTTATAGGCATAATCCAAGAAAGTCATCTTGTCATCCTTCTTCAAAGATCCAAAATTTTCATTGCAATATTCAGGGGTCATCTGGTAAACTTGTAGCACATTGTGTTTGAGTACCTGGTACTCTTTACACTGATCAGTTGATAAGGCTAAGTAGGCACTTCTTCCTTTACCAATGAGAACACTCTGTATCAAGACTGACCATTTATTCTCTGGCCATCCTATACCTGAAGCCACTTTTTGAAAGTGATCAAAAAACTCATCTGGAGCTTCTTCTGTAAATTTTGGAATTAACTTCTGTACTCTTACTACATTAAACACAGGGTCTGCATTACCTTGAATATAGTTATATGGGTTTACAGGCAGTAAGGATCGAGCTCTGATTAACTCCAACTCCCTTTCATGTTTTGCTTTTTCTCTTTCTTCTTTTGCCTCCTTGTTCTATCTCTTTCTTCTTTTTCTTTATCTCTTTCTTCTCTTGCTTTATTTCTTCTTTTTCTTTATCAGCCTGTATCTGCAGTCTAAGTAAGTTTTCTTCTGTCTCTAGCACCTTCAGTCTACCCCAAAATTCTTCCGAGCCTAAACTTCTAAGTTCTGCCTGTACATCACCGTTATCATTCTCTTGCCTTGCCTTATTTGTAAATTCTACCTCAGCTGCATTCAACAATTCATATGCCTTCCTTAACTCTCCATCTACTTTACCAGAGCTTATTAATGCCTGGATTGCGACACACTTGCCTTGTGCCTCAATCATATCATTAGTAACAATACCACCACATGTCATTGCGAAGAGAGTCCACTGATCTTTAGTCAGGTGACATTCAAATAACTTTGTGATGGTTGGAGCGGCCAAAAATTCCTGAACTTCAAACAGAGCCATGTTTTCTAGTTTACTCAACAAAAGGGTTTACAATACACTTCAAAACAATTATATGCTTACTCTCCTACCAAAAATATATTCCTAACACCACCAGTATAAACCATAAACCAGAGTGATATTCTGTTTAATTCTTCCTGGACGAGGGGCACCAAATAATTTGTTTAATTCTTCCAGATCTGACCATCAAATATTTTATCAGGGTTCAATCCTGGGTTCAATCCCATTTAATCTGTCTAATCCCGTTCTTTAACTTCCCAGACGGTGGGCACCAAATAATTTGTCACGAAGTGATCAAGCACCTGGTTATTACAC
>NC_089741.1:10738370-10768370 GCF_040412425.1 Macrobrachium rosenbergii | reverse complement strand
CCAGAGTAGGTGAATCATGCCTGTTAAGAAGATTATTACATTGCCTAGGACGCCAGATTTACGATATATAAAGGACCGCTGCTTCAGATCTCTTCTTTAGATGTAGAGTGAATGTAGAGGGCTTATGCTGTGAATCATTTCTGCATGAGTGTTGATATGTATCCGAATTTTTCAGTGGTTAATGTGGCAGAGAGAGAGAGAGAGAGAGAGAGAGAGAGAGAGAGAGAGAGAGAGAGAGAGAGAGAGAGAGAGAGAGAGAGAGAGAGAGTTAACCTTAATCAGGACATATTCTGAAACCTAATAACCCTTTAATTCCTAGTGATTGAGGCCTCAACCACATATATACCAAAAACAGATGCTGTTTTGAGTGGTTAATTACTGTGTTGCTTGTTCCAACTAGTATTTTTTTTAAGTCTTAGTAATGTGAGGAATAGTTAAGTCTCTTTACTTTCCTTTTCTTTTAAATTAGTTTGTCAAAAATAGTGTTTGAAGTTGGATGTGTGCATACTGACAGAAGGAAGTAGTACAAGGTAAGACTGAATTTATTTTTTGTTACATCAGTGAAGTACTGGAAGTATGAGATTTGTGGATATGTTTAACAGGTATATATATTTAGTATATTTTTCAGTTACTAATATCGCTTCCATTATTTTATATTATGACACAAGTAAGTCGTTGAAGTGAAGTGGTTGAGTTCTCAACCACCAGGAGGATATGCATCAGCAATATAAAATTTGTATTTTTTTCTTTTATTTTCATTTACAAGAACCAGGGACTCACTATTGCCCAGAATCTTGATTTGTTAGATGAAGATGATGAATTAGATGATGTAATGGCTGTGAGAATTCAATCACCAACAGTAAGAACGGAGGACTCTGAAGGTGAGGAACCTCAACTTGGTGGCCCAGATCGCTTGTCTAGTTTTCAACTTTTGGTAGAAGGTCGGTTTATGCATTCAAGAAACCATGAAAATGAAAGTGATAATGAGGAACAAGTTGCCCAATGTTTATCACCTTCTAAGCGACAAAAGCCGGCATTCAGTTACAAGTTATTGAAAGAAACAAACTCAGGAAGTCTCCCCATATTTCCAGACCCTAATTGGGCTAAATATAGAGAGCCTCCATGGCCAAGTCTGTTAGAGCAGCAGCTTCGGACTTCATAGAGGTCAGAGAGGCAGACACTTTGCTATCCGTGTAGACACCCCGGGATTATATATGTAATCAACGGATAGGTTTGCTTAAAAGCTAATGGGTGTTACAGACTAACAGATACAGTTTTTTTAAATCTTCGGACGTATATTGCTCAATAATGTGACATCTGGCAACTTTAGAAAGGGGAGGAGCTTCAGTCTTATTGTGTTTGTTTTTTGCTTGACCTCTATTACTTTCAATTATATTCTACGATTCTGAAATCATTGATACTTAAATGCAGTAGTAAGCTTTACAGTATTTGTTCAAGCTGTAATTTGCAGCCACAGTTCTGAGCGAAATAAACATTTTTCGACATAACCTATGAAGTAACCTTACACAAATGAATTTATGACACCACAATGAACGGAATGCTTGCATAATCGGAAACGCGATCTTCCATAATGAAATCAAGAGTTAAATTTGAGCAATGTCCAATGAAATGAAAAACGTGGGGAACAATAAAGGAACGAATGCAATGTTATGAAGAGAGAGAGAGAGAGAGAGAGAGAGAGAGAGAGAGAGAGAGAGAGAGAGAGAGAGAGAGTCTGCTGTTGTGTAAGCCTAGGCCTATAAGTAGAGCTACTCATTTCATTATTATTTTTCTTTTAGAGATAGAGCGATACTATATTTGTATAGTATGTTTTAGCAATGAGAGAGAGAGAGAGAGAGAGAGAAACTATGGCAACGTCAAGAAACATCCAGTCACTTGTGTTTTCCCGCCGAAGTTCCCGCGCTGTGCCTCCCATCATAGAGACCGCTCTTGAGATTTAAATAGATTTGGTCAACCTACCCTAGCTGTCACAACATTTACTGCCATTAATTCCAGTTAACTTTCAACACCGTGAAATACAAATATGAATGTGTAAATTATTATTATTATTATTATTATTATTATTATTATTATTATTAAAGTAGTTTAACCAGACCACTGAGCTGACTTTCAGCTCTCATAGGGCTGGCCTGAAGGATTTGATTAAAATACTAGGTCTAGGCCTGAAGTCAAGCGCTAGGACCCAATAGATCATTCGATACAATGATGAATGAATTAAAATGAAATTAAAAACTGCACATAGGCACATCCTCTCATACATTAAATACATTTACTCACACTTCCTTACAATGAATGTGTAAAAATTAAAGAAATTATCATTGCCTCGTATGATGATGCAATAATAAACCTGTGCATAACGGAAAACGAGTAAATATTGCCGTTCTGATAAACAGCACTACACACTATCTTTTAGATCTCTATGAACGAAGTCATCTGAGAAATTCTGATTACTTCGGACATGCATGGTGTTTTTGTTTTGCAGATTCAACATATATGATATAATTTGCATTTTTTTTTCATATTCTAGAGTAAATTTACCGAGATTATGTGTTTTCTGTAAGAAAAAAAATTACAATTCGATGAACGAAATCTAATGAAAACTGTATCCTCACTTTCCTTGCCGAGTGTACATACGCTACCGGGGTCTAAACGATGACAGGCAGGGCAGCCGATCGAGACTTCGGTCTACCCCAAAGCCAAATCAAAGTCCTTCAAAAGAAGGCATCGTGCTTACCCCATACAAATGGGAAAAAAGCACGTTAAAAGAAGAAGAATTGGGCTAAATATAAAGACTTCACCCAAGTGCAACTTTTTGAATTATTTTGGGGAAAGGATCTTGGTGAAATAATAAAATAAATCAAGTTGTATTGTTAGTTCAAGAATACTCCTGACACAGAATCATCTATTCCTGAACTTCGGGTATTTTTGGCTATCCTCATATTCTCAGGCTATTCGTCTTATTCTCAGAGGTGGATGCACTGGTCCAATGATCCTGATCTGAGGTCAAAGGAAGTGAAGGATTCCAAGAGGAAAAACCCGACTGGAAGCTTGCATGCAATTTTTGCATTTCAAGGATAACACAGCATTAGATACAAATGATAGATACAAAAAGCTCAGTTCTATCTCATGGAAGCCGAGCTAAGACTGGCTATTGTTATCCTGCTTCGATTTTCTACATTCCTTCATTCTTTTCTCCATCAAAAATTGGAATTGGAGTCGGAATATACAGTTTAGGCTTATAACAAACCGTTGGGACCTGTGAGGTCATTCAGCTCTGAAAATAATGTTGAAACAATAGTTAGGAGAGAGTGGAAAGTAAGATAGAAAAAAGAGAATAGGAAAGGAAGTACAGTGAAAGGACTGGAAGAGTTGCAGCTACAGCAGAAGGGATGCTGCAAAGAACTTTAAGTAATGCCTACAGTACACCGCGTGAGGGACACTGACGGCACTATCCCTCTCAAGAAGCAGTTCAGCCACTTCCTTTGACGTTGGAATTCGACCGTTTCTCTCTCCAAATATTTTCTATCCTTTTTCCTAAAACCTACACATGGTATGTTGCTGGCTCTCCACCGAACTTTATTTTAAAAAAGCATGAACTTTTCCTATTTTCATACGCATTGTAAATAACAATATAAAAAATCAGTAAAATCTGAGTCGACCATTTGCAAAAAAAGTTTATGGAAAATTTTGTACCTTCTCAGCACCTTTCTGTTGATGAGGCAATGGTAGAATATTTTTATCACAATTCTTTAAAACAACACATAATTCAGAAACCAATAAGGTTTGGGTATGAAGTGTTTTGCCTCAACACTGTATCTGGGTATTTGGTCGCTTTCGACTTGTGTCAAGGAAGAAAAGGCCCCTACAATGAGGATCTTGTGGAACAATTTGGAAAATCATCTGCAACAGTCCTTACACTTTTGAATGTACTGTCTGAAGACAAAAAGGATACGCCATATCATATTACATTTGACAACCGTTTTACATCATTAGAACTTTTGGTGGAACTGAAACGCCGTGGTTATGATGCTACAGGAACAATGTGGTCCAATCTCATTCCTAAACAATGTACTATCAAGACAGTGGACATCATGAAAAAGGGGCCAAGGGGCTCCTATTCAGTGGCCCAAGCTCAAAATGGTGGAGGCAGCGTGGCACTGGTTCGATGGAGAAACAACAACGTTGTGACAACGGGCTCTACTCTTTATGGATCTCGTCCGGTTGAGCCCATTGGAAGGTATTCTAAAGAGGCAGGATGTCGAATCCAAGTACAAAGACTATGCATCATAAAAAAATACAATTAATCTGTGGGAGGTACTGATCGCCAAGATCAACGAGTTAATAACTACATAGCAACAATGCGTGGTAAGAAATGGTGGTTTCTAGTATTCACCTGGTTGGTTGACGTGTCTGCTCAAAATGCTTGGCTAATTGGATATCATGCAAGCACAAAAAACTGCAATAACTTTTTAGAATTTCGTCGTTTTATTGTGATTACCCGTTACATTTTGGAGTTGAAGCAAAAACCACGGGACGAAAATATGTCGGTCCCCCAGGTGTTGATGACATACGGTTCGATCGTCAAGATAATTTTGTTGCACGAAATGAAAACAATGCAGGTCGACGTTGTGCACAATGTGGATCCAGATCAGTACACGGACGTGTAGCCTAAAGTGTGACAAGGAGCTGTGTCCAGATTGTTTCGTAACTTATCACGCACGATGATAGTAAGAGAGCCAGGAGGTAAGGCGGTGATCTGACAAATTTCTCAAGCCCAGTTTTCTTCAATAATTATTTGGGATGGTTGAGTATGAGGGAAGAGGATGTTCTCTTTATGCTACATTTACCAAATCATTAACAATTCACCTTTATATTTGGTCAAAGTCATGAATATATTTGATCCTGGTGGTCAAATTAACCACCAACCAATAAATGTTCAGTTCAGAAATAAGCTGATGCGTACCTTCATAGTGGCTGAGACCTCAAACACCTTATATCTCTAGTACTAATTAAAGTATAAAAGAATTAAAGTAATTTTTATTTGCCTCTGTGTTAAGAGTATTCATTTACTAAAATATAATCCAAATACAAGGAAAAAAGTTTTCCAGGAACAAAATACTAGTAGTAAAAATTCAGCGCAATATTATCGGAGGGAAAAGGGCTTTTGTTTATAACTTTTTAAAATGAAATGAAAATGGCTAAACTATGTTTTTTCTAATATAGTTTGTGACTTCGGTACATTCAAAGAAAAATAGTGAAAACATCTACAAGAACACCTATATAAAGTCAGTGGGTAGTGAGTGTAATTATTCCATTGCATGAAGAATAAGAAAATATATAAAGTTTTCATATAGTAACCAAAAGGATATAGCAGCAGCAATGTCCCGAAATGTTCACACCACATATCCATATCGGAGAAATAAGAAAACATATCATTTTCTTGAAAGAGTGTAGGCTGGTCTTTATTAGGACATAACCTGGAGAAAAGAATGCTGGGAATAGTTGACTCTCATTTTATTGTCTTCCGCTGCAATTCATTTTACTTCTCTCACAGCTAATTTAATGAAAATAAACTTCCCTGAGTTGGACGATTGCCTCCATTCTATCTCAAGGAAGCCGAGCTAAGACTGGCTATTGTTATCCTGCTTCGATTTTCTACATTCATTCATTCTTTTCTCCATCAAGAATTGGAATTGGAGTCGGTATATACAGTTTAGGCTTATGACAAAGCGCTGGGACCTGTGAGGTCATTCAACTTTGAAAATAATGTTGAAACAATAGTTAAGAGAGGGTGGAAAGTAAGATGGAAAAAAGGGAATAGGAAAGGAAGTACAGTGAAATGATTGAAAGGAGTTGCAGCTAGAGCAGAAGGGATGCTGCAGAGAATTTTAAATAATGCCTACAGTGCACCACGTGAGGGACACTGACGGCACTATCTCTCTCAAGAAGCAGTTCAGCCACTTCCTTTGACGTTGGAACTCGACCGTTTCTCTCTCCAATTATTTTCTATCCTTTTCCCTAAAACTTACACGGTATGTTGCTGGCTCTCCACTGAACTTTATTTTTAAAAAATATGTGCATACTTCTGATACTTTAAAAAGCATGTACTTTCCTATTTTCATACACATTGTAAATAATAATATATAACCAGTAAAATCTGAGTCACTAGGACTGAATATTTTTTCTTTGAAAAAGAAAGAGTTCTAACGCCCAGAAATTATTTTACGTAATTAATAGCATTACCACTGATTTTTTTCCATTCCGTTTCTTCGATATTTAATTACACCGATATAATCATATCTAATTTATGTTTCTTTCAGGCTTTGCAAGTTCTTTCATGTTTATAAAATGCCTAGTAAAAATAAATAAATATCTCCATTTTCATCAAAAATCTTTTAATTTTCTCGCTATAAATAAAATAACTAACATTACACACACACACACACACACACACACACACATATATATATATATATATATATATATATATATATATATATATATATATATATATATATATATATATATATATATATATATATATATATATATATATATATATATATATATATATATATATATATATATATATATATATATATATATATATATATATATATATATATATATATATATATATATATATATATATATATATATATATATATATATATATATATATATATATATATATATATATATATATATATATATATATATATATATATATATATATATATATATATATATATATATATATATATATATATATATATATATATATATATATATATATATATATATATATATATATATATATATATATATATATATATATATATATATATATATATATATATATATATATATATATATATATATATATATATATATATATATATATATATATATATATATATATATATATATATATATATATAATATAAATATATATATATATATATATATATATATATATATATATATATATATATATATATATATATATATGCATATATATATATATATATATATATATATATATATATATATATATATATATATATATATATATATATATATATATATATATATATATATATATATATATATATATATATATATATGCATATAATATATATATATATATATATATATATATATATATATATATATATATATATATATATATATATATATATATATATATATATATATATATATATATGCATATATATATATATATATATATATATATATATATATATATATATATGCATATATATATATATATATATATATATATATATATATATATATATATATATATATATATATATATATTATAATACAAGAAGTTGCTGCACAGACGACCCTTAACCCTTTGATTACGTCTGTGTCGCTGACGACGCAATTCTTAAAACGACCGTCAGTCCGGGTGTGTCTTACGATATCGTTGCGTTGAATGCAGGCATACCGAGAGAGGAGCTATAGTCTGTTTAACACACTAAGATCGCTGGGGTGGGGCCAGGAAAAGAATACAACGGTGTCAAACGTCTCGTTATGATTAAAATTTTGCCTTGTTAGAGCTTGTTCAAGTGAAATTTAAAAAGGAAATGTTATTCACTTAAAGATAACATCGAAACATATTAGGCTTCACATATTTGCAGAACAAGCCTAATTTATCTTCATAAAAACAAAGAGACATGGCATAATTTTTGGCCACCGCTGCCAAACCTCAGTGTCCCTGACACGTCGTCAGCAAGGGCATTTATATGGCCAGCTCGATCTAAAACAATAACAGTGGTGGTCACCTCAAGCAGCCAGTCACTGGACAGTATTGATAGCCCAAGGGATAGCCAAAGCGGATCAGATCTCCTCACAGCCAACATCTTTACTCCCAGGTCAAGTAAACTGTTTATAATATTTTAAAATATTTTATATCAAAGAAACAACAAGGGTGCCCTATAATTAATGGTAATTTATTTTTCTCTCCTAAATGATAAGTGCTTATTTAACCTGCAGAGGCACTGAAAAAATACAGTCATATAGCTAATATGGAGTATGGGGTTACGAATAGAATTAGAAAAAGAATTAAGTTTCACCTTGCTGCCACCTGGAACACTTAATCTCAAGAAAATTGCAAAAATAAACCAAAAAAAAAGAGCACTCCTTTTCTATAGCACTCGTCCCAGGTGGCTCCTATCTTGCACCGATAGTAGTTAGACTCTCACAGCACCCACTCTGGAAACTAACACTCTGCAGTTGCCAATCCATTGGGAAGAGAGCCCAAAAATAAACTAACATGCTAACCCAAGCACATTCCTAACTTCTGTATAGCACCGTGGTCTGAGTCCCCCCTCCCTCCCCCCCTGCAGGGAGGGAGAGAGGGAGGACGATCCAATATTGGAACCTTAAAACTAGTAAAACCTTCTCAAGCCTCCTAACAGTTTTCAATTATTTCACGTTACTCAACAGGTCGAACCGACATCAACATTAAAATAAAGAACTAAAAACATCACATTACACACACAACGACAAATGGGTCTGTCCCATTCTTTTATCCTTCCCCTTATACCTTCATTTCACCCCCACCCCCTTCTACCCCCTTCCAAACCTTATCTTCCTTCCGAGGGACCCTTAGGGGTTTAAATCGATTTGTAATCGAACCCTCACTCTATCCTATCCCCACCTCATTGCATTGCATATTGAGTATGGACAATAATCAAATGGCTTGAAAAGCCATTCCTGCCGAACCACCCACACAAATTTTAAGATTTTTAATGCATTAAACACATTATGGTACTATTACAAAAACTATGACTATTATTTCCAAAAAGCACTCAGAGAACGGAAAATCATTAAGAACAACCAAAAATTACTTGTTGTTTCTTTAGAAAACGAAGTACAGTAAATGACAGACCTCAGGTAAAGCCATAAACAAAGGATTAACTTCGAGGGTGAGATTTAAAAGGATAAATAGATCTGGCAACGCTGTATTCTTTTCCTGGCCCCACCCTAGCGATCTTAGAATGTTGAACAGACTATAGTCGGAGTGAGTTGCCAGTTATTTCCCACCCAGAGATTTCCTATTTGACAGCAGTGGTAGTGGTGTTATGTCAAGATGTAATATGAATGAAAATACAAAGGAAGCAGATTATTTTTTTGAAATTTTTCAATAACGAATTTATGGGACTGATTGTTGAAGACATGAACAGTTATCAAAGATTCCTTGTTGACACACTTGGAGATGCAATGCCAAAATATTGGCGAAAGTTTGCTAAGATTACTGTGGAGAAAATGACACGGTTCCAATGTAATTATGATCATGTCACATATAATCAAAGACTACAGTGTAGGACTATGTGTCGCTCCTTGTTTCTGACAGTATCATGCCCATGTAAATTACCGAAATTCTGTCATAAAACTTTTGTTCAGATTATTATGTTCATCTTGTAAAAATATTCAAATTGATAACTATTCGCTATTCAGATATTGTTTATTTTTATTCAACTTATGCCATAGAAAGCTTCTTACAATGATACTGTCTCGTGTATTTATATATTTTCTGAATTTTTTTTTCTTCAACAAAAAAAAATCCGTAAAAATAAAAGTTGAAATTCACCTGCATTATTATTTGATTATTTATGCAGAGAGAGAGAGAGAGAGAGAGAGAGAGAGAGAGAGAGAGAGAGAGAGAGAGAGAGAGAGAGAGAGAGAAACTGTTTTGTGTTTAATGTTCCATTTCTTTCCATTGAATACAGAATATCATAAAAAATACCATTCGTTGCATGTCATATAAATCTGATAAATAAGGTGATTTATGACATTGTAGAAGAATACATATAAAAAATATAACAACAATTACCATGGGGATCAATGAACACAGAAAAGGTGGAGGAAAAGAAAAATGATCTATAAAACCTTACAACTTCCTCGCATCCTGGTTCAAAAACAAATTTCGATAATGGCAGTAATTAATATATATATATATATATATATATATATATATATATATATATATATATATATATATATATATATATATATATATATATATATATATGTATATGTATATGTATATATATATATATATATATATATATATATATATATATATATATATATATATATATATATATATATATATATATATATATATATATATATATATATATATATATATATATATATATATATATATATATATATATATATATGTATATATATATATATATATATATATATATATATATATATATATATATATATATATATATATATATATATATATATATATATATATAAGTGTGTATGTATGTATGAATGTGGCCGACTGCGTTAGTGTGTCACTGTAGTCCTGATTCCTCGTCCGTCGCTGGTTCGACCCCACGGGACGGTGGACTTATTATCAACTAAAAAATTCCCCTTCGGTAACATATATGAAAATATATTATTTCCGAGGTAGAGTGAATTGGATATTAAAGGACGTTTGTAGCTTTCTGATTGTATATGAATCACGGTGATGTGATAAATAGTCATATATATATATATATATATATATATATATATATATATATATATATATATATATATATATATATATATATATATATATATATATATATATATATATATATATATATATATATATATATATATATATATATATATATATATATATATATCTATTAGTACATATCCAATGTAGAACGAATGGACACGTGCTTGAGAATATTATAAAATTTACATCAGAAAGATATTGAAAACAGGGACTTTGAACAAGTACTTTTGCAGTTTAACCTACATTTTCAAGTTCAACCTGAAAATGTAGAATAAACTACGAAAGTACTTGTTCAAAGCCCCGGTTTTCACTCACTTTCTTACGTGGATCTTATGATATTCTCAAGCATGCCTTCATTCGTGCTACATTGATATATGTATATATATATATATATATATATATATATATATATATATATATATATATATATATATATATATATATATATATATATAGTACACACACACACGCTCATATATATATGTGTGTGTGTTTGTGTGTATTTATATCTAATAAAGGGACCAATAAAAACGCTGTATGCACAACACAACAATATAGATTTTCATCCGCAATAATTTATAATATTGTCCCTGGTGAATATGGATATTTGGTAGGTGGCGTTGGTATTTATTTACAAGTTACTTGTAGATATGACAGACAACGTAGGAGGTATTTGAGATGTCCTTATACTTTGTCATAAATGACCTGCCTTGTTTTCAGCTCTCGGTATCTTCAGCCTTCGTCGAATTTGGAGGGCGTGGCCAATGGAATATTAGCTTGAAAATAGGGCGTCGGGATTATCCCAAGTTCTTCTGACAGTCTCTAATTCCTTGTTTCATTGACAAAGGCGGATTTTGGAATCTTCGTTTATTGCTGGCAGCTAATACGATTTCCACTTTCCCCCTGACTTTTGACCGCCATCGTAAATCAAACAAGGAATTGGAATCTGTCAGGACAAGGGATAATCCCAGGCCCTATTCCCAAGGTAGTATTCCAGCGTTCAGGCCCACCAAACTCAACGCAGGTGGAAGGTAAACGGGAGCGGAAAACAACAGCGGGTCATTTTCATCAGAAGGATTCCGACATCTCACGTACCACCTACGTCGTCTGTCACACCTGCATGTGCCATGTAAATGCGATTGTCACCTACCAACTATCCACATTCACTAGTGATCAAAATATATTATGTCACTTTATATTTATATATATATATATATATATATATATATATATATATATATATATATATATATATATATATATATATATATATATATATATATATATATATATATATCTTAAATATTCTACTTTATTTAGATATTTTGCTACTGCTCCAGTAAAGATATTGATTCCATTTCCTTCACTTAGAAGAAAAGTGATTAGCGGCGAAGGAACAAGAAAAAATGAGAAGGGGTCGGGCATTATTGGTAAGGTTTCCTTTAGGCTATTAGTGCAGCAGATAATTGCATATTTCATAAGAATCGTTCAGATAGTGAAACAAGCATGAAATTTTGCACAAGTGCTCTTTAAAGTTCCTCTATCAGAAAGGGCGCTGGCCACGCAAAAAATTTAATATGGCGGCCAAATTCCAAGATGGCGGCCAGTATCGACAGATTTTGGCTAATTTTCACTAGAATGACATGTATTTGCTTCTAGCAATATGGTAAAGCTCTTCCATACTATTTCTTGTGAATATTATGTTTCTGTAGCTTCCCAGTACAGTTTACCTTTAAATATGGGGGCTATATGGCTGCCAAGAAAAGGTAGAAACAATAATTATAATGAGAAATAATGCCCGTTCAACAATTATCGTTTTAAGCATGGATCTTGGTTTCTGTGGTTTTAGATCCTAATGAGGCCATCTCTTTCGAATAACTCATCAATTTTGAAGGAAAATTAATAAATGTAAAAGAGTGTAGGTCTGCACACAACCAGGGCACACTGGTGACATCACTGCTGTGTAACTCAGCATGGGGTTCAGTGCCAGCTAATCCAGCTTTACTAATCCTGTAGTCTTAGACTAGTAGTTGTAGTATAGTTTAGTTTAGTGTCCCAAATGCTTTCTAACAGCCCCAGACCAGCTATAGTTAGATAGCCGCACCTGAATAGACAGGATGTGCCAGCGCGGGAGAGCCGAGCAAAGGGTATGGGGCTGTACATGATGGTTCATGTACTTACCCGGATGGTGTACAGATCACACGGGACTTAAATGGCACTGGATGAATGATCGGGCTAGGTGTAGGAGACCGAACCTAGTTGAATCCCATACAGGAATGTGTGCTTTGTTTAAGGTGGTAAAAGGATAACCCCTCGGCCTTAATCAAAAGTGAAATCATGGCAGAATGTGATGCCAATCCAATATTGAGCAGTAGAAAAACAAACTGGAGTTTGTGTTGTCTTTGTCAGAAGGACAAAAGAGGTGAGCACTTGACATCACCTCCAAGTCATCATGTCCTAGACCATGATGGGTGCACAATGCTGGCAAGGAACATTCCCATGTTCAGTGAAATTAATGAAATGCCACTGATAATGGATCCAGCAAGGCTGGATGAAGGTGATGGCATAGAGGCCACTCTCAGGAAAAAATGCAGCAAAATACCATGTGAACTGTCGCTTGTTGTTTAACAACACTAAACTGGACCGTGCAAGAAAGCGACAATCCAATGACCAGACCAGCAACACTGAGACTAGTCGTGCAAAACTGCGCCGAACCAGTCATGACAATGAAGTTTGCATTTTCTGTGAGAAAGTGGCACCTGCATCTGATCTCAGACAGGCTAGTACTAAGGGCCTTGACTTGAAATTGCGTGAATGTGCAGAGATACTTAGTGATGGCAAGCTCCTTGCTAAGTTGACTGGTGGGGATGTCATTGCACAGGAGTTTAAGTATCACCATGCCTGTCTTTGTGCCCTCTACAACAGAAAAAGGTCCTACCTGAGGAGCCTTGAGAAAGACCAAGGTAGCACTGAGTCAGAATCAGATGTGTATCCACTAGTTCTGTCAGAACTGATGACATACATTGTTGAAAACAACCTTTGTTCAGATGATCCAGTCACATTTCGGCTGGCAGATATTTGCCACCTCTACCAACAACGTCTGGAACAATTAGGTGTAGAGTCACCAAGTGTAAATTCCACGAGACTCAAAGACAAACTTCTGGCAGAAATTCCAGAACTTGAGGCTCATAAATCTGGCAGAGATGTATTACTTGCATTTCAAAAGGATGTGGGAAAAGCACTTGCTCAATCATCTGATCTTTCAGAGGCAGTTATCATTGCTAAAGCAGCAAATATTCTCAGAAAGTCTATACTTGATCATCAGTCACGGTTTGATGGCACATTTTCTGAGGCTTGTGTACGAAATTCTGTGCCTCCTCTCCTGCTCCAGTTTGTAGGGATGGTTGAGCATGGGGCTGACATCAAGTCACAGTTACGATTTGGAGCATCAAAGTCAGACCAGGCCATTGCACAGCTCATGCAGTTCAACTGCTACTCCCCGATACAAAGAGGGAGCAACAACTCATAGACACTCCAAAGACAGAGAAACACCATTCCCAGTCTACATGGGACTCTCAGTCTATGCCAAAACCAGGAAGAGAAACCTGGTTGAAATGCTACATCAGTATGGCCTCAGTATCTCTTATGACAGAGTACTGGAGGTCTCTGCACAGTTAGGAGATGCCACAGTTAGCAAATATGTGGAGGAGGGTGTGGTCTGTCCCCCAGTACTGCGAAAAGGGTTGTTCACCACTGCAGTGATGGACAACATCGACCACAACCCATCTGCAACTACTGCCACTACCTCCTTCCATGGAACTAGCATCTCCATATTTCAGCACCCCACCAAGGAGAACACTGGACAGGAAAGACAGCAACTAAAGTTTGCACCTGAGAAAGTGAGGTCGGTGCCTGAATTGCCGGACACATTCACAAACATCTCACCAGCTTCCTTTCAAACAAAGAACCCTGTGCCACCAAACACTGCAATACCAAAGCCACCCACAGATATCTTGAGGCCACAGCTTGCACTGGAGTATCAGTGGCTAGACAAGGTCATAGTCACCCAGGAAATAGATGATGCAGTGAATCTGACGTGGTCAGCTCATCACGCTTCAATGAAGAGAAGCCCAGAATTTGAAGTAACCATAACTTCATTGCTTCCTCTCCTGCGTGATCAGGCTCATTCTGTTGCTACGATCAAACACGTGATGCAGAAAGTGCAGGATGTCACTGATTTTCTGAACCCTGGCCAGATACCCATAATCACAGCTGATCAGCCAATCTATGCCGTAGCAAAGCAGGTGCAGTGGCAGTGGCCTGATCAGTATGGCGAAGACAAGTATCTGGTAATGTTTGGTGGTCTGCACATTGAGATGGCAGCAATGACATCTCTTGGTACTCTTCTTCATGGCAGTGGTTGGACAGGAGCTCTGGTGGAGGCAGGAGTTGCTTCATCTGGAACTGCAGAATCCTTCCTGTCAGCTGCAAGTGTAACCAGGACACGGCAGATGCACCAGGTTACAGCCTCTAGTTTGTACAAACTCCTGAGGACAGCATACACTGACTACTGTGCTGAGAAAGCAAACAACAATGAGCAGGCATTAGAGTTTGAGGAGTGGTGTGACCTTCGAAGACACAGCAAAGTCCACAGTTCCACTTCTGGCACATGGTGTTGTCTATGGAACTTGTGATATTCCTACTGATCAGGTCCTTCCGTGAGGCCAATTTTGTCCTCTACTGCCAGGCATTGCATGAGCTGATACCCTACTTCTTTTCCAACAATAATACAAACTATGCTCGTTGGCTGCCTATTCACCTCAGGGACATGCTTACCCTAGAGAGTTCACACCCAGAGTTGCACAAGGAGTTCAAGGCTGGCAACTTTGTTGTGCACAAGACCAGTCGCCAGTTCTCAGCAATGGCTCTTGACCAAGCTCATGAGCAGACCAATGCCTTTATAAAGGCTGATGGCGGAGCCATTGGGCTGACTGAAGATCCGTCAGCACTCAGAAGATGGATGGTGGCTGGCCCAGAGATCATCCGCTTGGTGTCTGCATACGAAACAGAGGTTCAAAGTAAGGAGTCTAATGAGCAGACAACACACCATGAACAAACACCTCATGCGCAGAAGACATTCTTGGAGAGAGTCAGCAAGCTGTCATTGGCTTTGCAACACTTGGGAAGTCCTTTTCAGGAAGAGAGCCAGGATCTGTATTCCATTGACAACAAAGACATTGCCCACCCCAGCTCAGCAGAACTTCTACAGACACACCTTGACAGAGGCCGCACTAAATTTCAGAAGTTTTCAGACTCTTTGGCAAACAATGCAGTCTCCTTCTATGAGCCGATAAAGAAGAACAGAACTGACTTCTTCAGGCAAGAAGCTGCTCCTGTAGAACAGTCAAAGCAGAAACTTCTGAAGGAGGATTGCCAGCTTTTCTCAAAGCTATTTATATCCTGTCAGAGCCGTGAATGTGATCTGCAGGAATTCTTCCAGCACGAGAATCAAACATTCCCAGCTTCCCTTAGTGAGGGTGGTAGGTTGTACACATGTCAGAAGTCTCAGCTGACCTCGGTCCTGGAGAGTCATGTTACACTAGAAGACAAAGAACCAAAGACTGATGTCCTCATTGTAGATGGATCAGCTTTGGTCCATGCCTTGCCACCAAAGAAAGGAAAGACCTTTGAGGGCTATGCACTTTGCGACTTCTTGCCTGTGATACAATCCTATAGCAGCAAGTACACATCATCACATCTTGTATTTGATGTATACAATACATCCAGCCTCAAAGCTGAGACCAGGCTCCAACGTGGTCAAGGAGGAAGGCGCAAGGTGACAGACAAGAACACAATTCCATCCAACTGGCGCAATTTCCTAAGACACGATGCCAACAAGACAGAGTTGTTCCAGTTCCTGGCAGACAAAGTTGCCCAGATGTCTGCCACAAATGTTGCCATTGCCACGAAAGGGTCTGCTGTCCTCAGCACTCATGAGGCTAGTCTTCAGGGACTGGAAAAGTGCTCTCATGAGGAAGCTGACACCGCATCTTTCTCCATGCCAAATATGCCACAGAACATGGAGCCAAGACCATCACGGTTAAAGCAAATGACACAGATGTTCTTGTCGTTGCAGTCAGTGCTTTCTCCACTCTCCACAATCTAGGGCTAGAGAAGCTATGGGTGGCATTTGGCCAAGGCCAGAGCCTGCGCTGGATTGCTGTGCATGACCTGTGCAACTCTCTGGGCCAGGAGAAGGTGAATGGCATGCTCTTCTTCCATGCGTTCACAGGCTGTGATACAGTGTCAGCCTTCGGAGCAAGGGCAAGAAGACCGCCTGGCAGACAAGGAACATCTTTCCAGAGGCCTCCACTGTGTTCTCCAAACTGAGTCACTACCCTCTCAGAGTGGGAAGAGAGTGACCTGAAGGTCCTGGAGAGGTTTGTCATACTTATGTATGAAAGATCCAGCACTGCTGGCACTGTGGATGAGGCTAGACTTGATATGTTTGCCAGAAAACAAAGGGCATATGAGGCCATTCCACCAACCAGGGAGCTCTCCTCCAACACACCAAGCGTGCTGCGTACCAGGCTGGTTGTGTGTGGGGCAGGCCACCCAGTGTCAGCCACAGCCAGAGAACCCTGCTGAGTGGGGATGGCAAAGTCTGGTGAAGCATGGCAAGTCCTCTGGACAACCAACTCGCCCTTAGCCAAGAGTTGCCAACAGCTTACCAAATGTGGATGCAAAGCAGGCTGTCGGGAAAGGTGCAAGTGCTACAAGCTGGGTCTTCCCTGCACAGCTCTGTGCACTTGCAAATGTGAAGTCTAGATAAATATTGCCCTCTCTTCAGTAGCTAATCTAGCTTGAGCATCCAACGTGTCATGCTATGCCTACCTTCTTATCCTCGAATTTTTCAAAGGTGTAGGTTGAGAGACCTATACATAGATTGGTTGCGTTTAGTCCGTATTTCTCTTCTTTTCTTTTTATGGTTACAGTCTTAGACACAATGTTGTATGTGACCATACCATTACTATTTCAGTTGAAAATAGCATATTAGTTAAACTGTCTGATCACATGAATATACCATTAAATAAAAACAGTTGGTCTCTATGTCTGCTAGCGCTGTGGAAAAAAAAAAAAACTTTTATGGCAACCATTTTGTACGCCATCTTGGTTACAATTCATTTAGTAAGGGTTTCCAATAAAATGTGTGGTATGGAACATTTTTATAACCTAAAAGTCGAGGTTTAAAAAAAAACTGGCATATTCCATCCAATAGATGCTCCCAAACCAGTGAATCTCAACATAGATGGCGGCCATTTTGAAAAATAGCCGCCATCTTGGATTTTCAGGTGGCCAGCGCCCTTTTCTAAGAGAGCGTAGTCTTAGGAATGTTTGTGCCAAATTTCATGCTTGTTTCACTATCTGAACGATTTTTACAGCAATCTGCTGCACTATATGAATAATCCTGGGTAGGGTGAGTACTTATATTGCCCCATGCAGCGTGTACCATTTGTGCGGGACAATGGCTAATCCCTTTAGAGCCCAGGGTTGTTTCTTTTGTCGGCACGTGGCTAATTACCATTCGTGATGTGGAGACAAGGTTTGAATAAAAGGTGAATGGGGAATAGATAACGAATATAAAAACACTGCACAAATTTCAGACTACAGAAAATTTTTAGGATGTCTGATAGTCTTTTTGGCAATTACCTACATCGCTTAGGCCAAAAATAACAAAATAATTCACCACTTGTAGACTGCAAACGTATAATCTGCTAGAATAATCTTCACCGGTAAAGGAGAGGCACCTTATATGGCACACGAAGATAGTATCATTTTTCTCAATGTTGATTTCATTTTTGGCAGCAGCTGTACTAATAAAGGAAAATGAATACCTGCCATTCTTTTTATGATTTCTCTCTCTCTCTCTCTCTCTCTCTCTCTCTCTCTCTCTCTCTCTCTCTCTCTCTCTCTCTATCTGTCACTCACGTGAGTAAGTAACACGGCATTCTCAGTAGTATAGAAGTGTCGGAGGTATTTATTTCTTCTGAATAGCAGTCTTAAAAAAATGGTGTAACACAAATAAAGTATATAATTACTGAGAGGAATTCCTATATACATCTGAAAAATATAAACTTGAATAGGTAAAATTCCTATTCTTTTCCAAGAATGTATGATAAGATATGAGAAGTTATTCTTTATTGCTGAAATATTCAGTATGAGTGACATACACTAGTAAATATATTCGTAAGTCACCCATAGTCTAGAAAAATTTATAAGTCTATGTGTATGTCTGAATGGTAAAACCAAGGTAAGACAAATGCTAATGTTGATCTCTTATATAAGAGGTAGCACAGCGTTGATAAATCTGAATTGCTAGAACTACGTATGGTATCCCTTGTCAATTGGGTGCTAGGTTATTGATAAAAATATCATCCAGAAATGGGGTAATATATAATCAGTGATATGCTCATTTGCAACCATTATTGTAATTGTGTCCACTGAAATGAGAGTACTTTCCAATGTTATTGGAGTACAATTAGAAGGAATAAATCACTGGTAAAAATTTTCATTCTGTCACGCCTCTCTCTCTCTCTCTCTCTCTCTCTCTCTCTCTCTCTCTCTCTCTCTCTCTCTCTCTCTCTTTCATAATAATAAATCTCTCTTTTTTGCCATGCTAGTGGAATACGAAGCGGAAACATCAAAATGATGAACGTTCTTTGTGATTAGTTTTCAGACGGATATACAAATAATTTTTAAGTGTAACATTCAGCTGTGATGTAGCTGCCTTTCGTGGATTCAAACAGAATGAGAGAAAATGACAAAAGAAAAAAAGAAGACTGTGTCAATCACAATCAGTAAGGTGCTTATACCTCTGGCAATATATAGTATTTATCGTATGTTTATTTGTTTGTGTTGTTACATTAATTGCATATAATATATATTATGGATGGCTACTATCACAATATTACCATAAAAGTAAAACAGGTTAATTTGTAGGAAAACAACAAATAAACGCACTATTACAATGATTGTTTATGTTTTCGTGCATCTGGTAGCAGGCTACAGATGCCCACCGTAGGAAAAACCTCCGGACTGTGGGAAGTGTTAGGCCTCGCCTCGGCTGTAATCAAAGGGTCAATTTGCACTTCAGTTTATTGAAAGTAGAACTAGATATCAAAACAAAGTTATCAACAGTTCGATCTGTCCCTTTCCTTTACCTGAAACAGACATTTAGATGGCACGGTCAAAAGGGGCAAAGATGAGAGGCTGGGTGCCACTCCCTTAGCAGCTTAGCCCAACTAAGCTGCTTAAAACAACCTTCTAAAGGCAGATTAAGCTGCTGAATTGTCTTTCCTTTAGTGGGATCCCTGGGAAGAGGCAACCAGATGGCTGAGCACCTGGGCAAATGACACATCTTTTGAACATGGTCACCAATCTTTGCACTCGGTCAAGACACTCGGCTGAGGCCTTAAAAAGAGAAGGACAAGAGATCTCAAGAGTAGTCGCTGAGTTGTCGTTGGGCAGTCAGTCATGATCCAGTTGGGCCGTTAGCAGTTAGCAGTTAGCCATACACGCCGGGGAGTGATACAAGAAGCTGAGAGGTCACCCTCCACCCTTCCACCCAAATGTCCACACCAGACTCCTCTCCTGACGTGAAGCCAGTACTACCGTCATCCTCGAAAGGACCTACCCAGGAACCTGAGCACGATGTCACATGTGTGATTGTCCCTCATCATCCTTTGCTAGAGACCTGCTTCCCCTACGGTAAAGTGCGAGTAAAGCCTTTTCAGTCACAACAGTTTGCCTTTAGAAAAGTTATTGGGTGCCAGTGCCATTGCCAATGTCCAGTGTTCAAGTGTAAAGTGCTCATTCATTCCTCAAGTCCTCGGCACCCTCAGTGCAGACTTGAGTAATATTCTGTGTTATATTTTCCTTTACTGGCGTGCAATGTGTAAATCTCTCTTACAGAGGGACTTATTCACAGTGGACTCATCTTGGACTGTGCCTTGCCCCTATTCAAGACTCCAGTAGGAGGATCTTTAGGCGTTGCAAGCCCTTTAACTATTCAGTTACTCATTTTCCCTTCTAATGCTTTTCTTTTGTAAATATAATTCCTTAATTTATCGCAAGTGTTTACATAACATTTCCTTATGAAGTATAGCCTTCAGCTCCTAAAATCATCCCTTGTTCTTTGTTTTTTTACGATTTCCCTTTATGTAAGTCAGAACTTCAAGGCCAAATAAATAAAGTTTCTGTTGCCGGCCTGTAAAAATCTCTAAAAATCACATAACCCCCGGGAAATTCGTAAAAATGGCGACCTTCCTATAGATCTCGTTTAGCAGTTGCATTTTCCCTTCTATTGTTGCTTCATTGCATTTGCAACTCGCCAGATCAGCGATTAGCAAAGCTAAGCTGGGTGCGAAACAAATTCTGAACCTGGTACCAAGAGCACAGACCAAGAGAGTTCCACGTAAGTAATGTGTTAATCTCAGCAAAATCTTTTTTACAATCGTGACTGTTCCTAGGAATTAGGAATACGGGCGCATGTATTCACTGAGAGAAGAGAACCGCCGTATTAGATTTGTTAATGCATGACTTTCAGGATAGGCAGTTAGGAAATACCCAGCGCTAACCATTCTTTGCTCCGAGGAATAGTGCGAAGTTCCTCTGTGTTAAAATCTTTGCCATATTTTTTGCTTCGAGGAATATTGTGAAAGAAATTCCTGTGTTAAATTTTACTTCTCATTTTGGAATAGCGAGATTATTTAGGCACGGACGAACTCCCCCATGGGATAAGATCAGCTTGCATTGCTGAAATACTCTCTCTCAAATTAGCTAAAACTCGAATTAGGTGTTAGGAAAGCGAAATTTTTAACTCCTCTTCTATGGAAAATAACGAGGTAATTATTACTGTTATCCACTCATCCCAGGAATTCCCTGGAGTCCCAGAAAGTCTATAAATAGATTGGTTCATTCACACAGAGTCTAAAAATAACTCCAGTGAGCGTCAGACGACCTTCACCCCCCACCCTTCCCTTCCCGCTTACCTACATTCTCAGCAAGAAATTTTTTATTAACTTTTTTGGGGGGATGGGGGGGGGGGGTTATCCCTCTAGTAACTTCCAAGTCCTAAGGAACAAATCGTTTTTTCAAGTCTTATGAGACCAACCCAATTTCTCAGTCCTAGGGGACGGATCCCAATTCAAGTCTTAAGAGGCTCCACTAAAAATTCTACGTCTTACGAGGCGAGAACTTCCAAGTCCTAGGCAAACCAAATTCCAGGTCTTACGAGACTCCACGAAATTCTACATCGTACGAGGCGAGAATTTCCAAGTCCTACGGGCAAACCAAATTCCAAGTCTTGCAAGACTCCACTAAATTCTGCATCGTACGAGGTGAGAATTTCCAAGTCCTATGGGCAAACCAAATTCCAAGTCTTACGAGACTCAACTAAATTTTACGTCGCACGAGGCAAGAATTTCCAAGTCCTACAGGCAAACCAAATTCCAAGTCTTACAAGACTCCATTAAATTCTAAGTCTTTCGAGGCGAGAATTTCTAATTCCTACGGGAAAACCAGAATCCAAGTCCTTTTGAGACCTTGTATTAGTGTATTTCACACACATCCAAGCCCTTACGGGACTGATAATTCCAGTTCATCAGAACAGTGCCTTAATTTCACACTACAGCTGCCCAAGTCCGAGCATGACATAAAATCCAGTTACGTCTTCCGAGACGTATTTTAAAATTCGTTCACCACAAACAGCCACATCTTACTCAGACATATTAAATTTTAACAAAGTCTCCTCAGACTTACTGATCAATTACCTTATTCAGACAGATCCATTCTCATACAGTCTGAACAACTGAGTGCTTCAGATTCTTGCAATTGAGTCTTTTCAGACAACCTGAGTCTTCTCAGACATATTTGATTCGCTAGCAGGTCCAGTCCATATAACCATTATTTCAAGATGGCTACCTCCAGAGCCCAACGAAATGAGGATTTCAAATTCTACATGTCCACTGGAAAGGACATGGGACTATCAGGGCAAGCACTGAGGGAATGGGTTCAAGAGAGAGTGGACGATGCCAAGGCGGAGAGAGAAGCCGAGAGGCAAGAGAGGGAAATAGAATGGCAACAGAGTAAAGAGAGAGGAGTTAGAACGGCAAGAGAGGGAGAAAGAAAGAATCTTCCAAGAGAAAAGAGGGGAGATAGAATGACAAGAGAGAGCAAAAAGAGAGGAGTTAGAACGTAAGAGACGGAGAAAGAGAGAATTGCCCAGGAGAAATGAAAGGAGAAAGAGAGGGAGGAGCGAGAGCAGCAGCACGCCCATCACCTCCAGATGTTAGAACGACAGAACACCAACCACACCCCCTCCTGCGGCGGGAATGAGTGCTCTCGGCCAAGCTCACTCGTTCATGTGTTATTATTATTATTATTATTAAAATAGTTTAACCAGACCACTGAGCTGACCATCAGCTCTCATAGGGCTGGCCCGAAGGATTAGGATGGAATGACAAGTCTAGGCTAAAAGCCTAGCACTGGGACCTAATATGTCACTTGTCAATGATGATAAACGAAAATGAAAATGAAATTAAAAGCTGTAAAAAGGCATACGCTTTCATACTGGAACACACTCACACAATAAATATACATACTCACTAAAAAGGTATATTAAAATTTAAAATAAATTAAGTAAAACCATAAAATTTACTTGTTTTAAAATTCATTACTGATTGATTGTTTTTTTCTTATATTTTTCCAATTAATTTGCAGCCTCTCATGAACATTAAAATGGGTGCTATTGAGAACGTTGAAGATTCTGACAAAATTTCTTCTATCGGTCTATTTCCAAAATTTGATAATCGCTGCAGGTTATATTTTGGACATTCACACAGTGTATGCTTAACTGTTATCAGCACATTGCAATCTGGGCATTTGGGAAGAGGGCCACATGGACTGTTCATTAAGTGTCCATGTGTCAAACGAGTATGGCCTATTCGAAGACGTGTCAGAATTACTTGTGCTAGCCTCTTTCTTTGATATGACGAACTCCATTTTCCAACACTGGATTTTATCTGTTTTAATTTATTATTTTCAGGTTCTTTGTTCCATATATTTTGCAATTTTTTTACAATGACTGTTTTTATATATTTTGTATAGTCACTGATAGGGATGTCTACATTTGTTCTTGTCATGTGGATCGCTTCTTTAGCTGCTTTATCAGCCTCTTCATTTCCCTTAATCCCTACATGGGCAGGGATCCAACATATTTCAATATTTTTTCCCTTATTATACAATTTATGGAGTGAGATTTTTATATGTTGCACAATATTATTTTTTGGGATTATAGCTTTGAATAGCTTCTATAGCACTTCTGGAGTCGCTATAAATTACAAAATTATTATATGAGATTTTCTAATTATTTTTATGGCCGATACTATTTGCACATAACTCAGCTGTATATACAGAGGCTTTGTCTGGGAAAAGAGAACTGATACGTTTTGTTTTGGGATACTGCAGCATATCCCACTCCGTATTGTGATTTAGATCCGTCAGTGTATATTGCGTAATGTGGACCTTTTCGGATTATATGCTCTACTGCATGTTGTCTTTGGTATTCTGGAGTATATGAATGATTTTTTGATAAATATTTCAAGTGTGTACAAATTCTCATTTTATTCATTGTCCAGGAGGAGGCAATTTTAACATTACAGGTAATTGTATATACATATTTAGCGACTCAAACAATCTTCTAGCCCTAATTGGGAAAGAAGGTGGATGATTGATTATAAACACATCTCTTAATCCAAATAATTTTTTGGTTGGAGAATCATTTGTCTGAATTCTCAGAGCACTCTTCATCGTTACTAGCTCTCTATGGAGAGACAGAGGTAGTTCACCACATTCAACTTGTAAAGATGATGTTGGTGATGATCGAAAAGCTCCTGAACATATTCTAAGACCCTCATTATGAATTGGGTCTACCGTTTTCAGCGCTGCATCTGATGCAGAGCCATATATTTCACTTCCATAATCAACGATAGACAGCACTGTTGCTTTATACAATAAAGTAAGGGTATGTCTATCGGCTCCCCAAGTAGTGTTCGACAGTTTTTTAATTAGGTTTAATGTTCTTTTACATTTTGATTTCATGTATGTTATGTGGGCATTCCAGTTCATGTGAGTATCAAATACTAATCCTAAAAATTTTGCCGTTTGGCCAATTGGTATACTATGGTTTCTGATTTTTATGTCTATTTCTTCTCCTTTTTTCCATTTTTTGTTTTTATAAAACATGATTGCTTGGGTTTTATCTAGGGAAAATTTAAAGCCTACAGATAAAGCCCATTCATCTATTTTTACTATGCTTTTGTTAATGATTCGTCCTGCATGTTTTATTCGAGATGCTGAATAATATATGGCAAAATCATCCATATACAGGTTACTTTTAATACCAGTAGGTAGATTTTTACTGATATCATTAATTGCTAACGTAAACAGTGTGCCACTAAGGACGCTTCCTGTGGAACACCATTTTCTAGAGGAAATGTTCTAGACAGAACATCATCAATTCTCACCTGAAAACTGTGATTTGTCAAAAAGTTTTGTATAAACCTAGGTAAATGTCCACAGATGTTGTTTTGTAAAGTTTTTAATATAGCATACCTCCATGTAGTGTCAGATGCTTTTCAATGTCAAAAAGACAGCTACAGTAATTTGTTTTCGTTCAAAACCTCGGCGTATATGGTCTTCTAAGTTACAGAGAGAATCTAATGTAGATCTGTTACACTGTGACCCGAACTGAGTGGGAGTTAAAATTTTATTTTCTCGTATGTGCCATGTTAGTCGAGCATTTACCATTTTCTCTAGTAATTGGCACAAACAACTTGTTAAAGAAATTGGTCTGTAATTGCTTACATTACTGGGATCTTTCCAGGTTTGGGGATTGGAATAATTATAGCTTTACGCCATTCATCAGGAAATAAATTTCTAAGGCATAAGTGGTTATAAAACTCTAACAAGTATATCTTTGCCAAAGGTGCTAAATGGCATATCATTTCAAAACAAATATTGTCACCTCCAGGGCAGATTTATTGCTGTTCAACAGAGCAAATTCTAGCTCTTCCATACTAAATTTTCTATTATAATATATATCTTCTACTGTTTCAAAATTTATTGTTATCAATTCTATATTATTTTTCTTTGTGCGGAAATGCTCATCTAATTTTTGTTGCTACTTACTTTTGCTAAATTTTCACCTATTACATTACTAATTTCTTTAGGATCAAGTATTCTTTTCTCATCTTTTATTATGGCATGTCTAGGTGGTTTAACATGGGTACCATTTAATTTCCTGAATTTTTCCCATATTTTTTGTATGGGAGTATTTTTAGAGAGATCTGATACATATTTTTTCCATGAAATGATTCTTCCTTGTATTACTTCTCTTTTGAACTTTGCAGATATTTTATTATACAGAGGTTTTAATGTATCAATTTCTAATAATAATATAGTCAGTTTTTGCAAGGTTCCTTCTAATATTGGTAACGTTTTGTTTAATTTACTGAATTTTCTATTCAAATTATTTAGTCGTCTTCCAATTTGGTGTTTTTATTTTATTAATTCTGTTAGTTTTTCAGACCACCATGGGACTTTGTGTTTTGTTGGATGAGATTTGGATTTTGGTATTGCTTTATCAGCAGCATTTGTAATGAAATCAACAAGAAATTCATTAGTTTCATTATGGTCTTTCAAATATTCAAATGGTGGGATATTCCTGGTGTGGAATTCATATTGTTCCCAATCTGCTTTATAAATGTTATATCGAGGGCATGTTTGGTGGGGTTATTTTGTAATAAAGAAATTAATATGGGGAAATGATCACTTGTATGCAAGTCATCTACCATATTCCAGTCCAATCTGTCTACTATGTCTGCTGTACATAGAGTTAGGTCAATTGAGGAATATGTTCCATGTGTTTTAGAAAAATATGTGCTGATTTCGTCATCATTTATACAGCACATGTCATATGAATCTATGAATTCCTCTATTTTAATTCCTGCTCTATTTGATTCTGTACAATTACAGTCCCACATTGGGTTGTGGGCATTAAAATCACCTACTATTAACGTTGGTTCCTTAGTATTATTAAGTAATTCTTTGATTTTGTCAACGTCATAATTTTATTAGGTTGATTGTACAAATTATGAATTACATAATTATCGTTTTTTATTCGTATTCTAATACTCGACGTTTGCAGATCAGTAAATTTTACAGGTACTTTGTCATAACATACTTTGTTATGTACATATATAGCAGTATCTAAATTTCCCTCTTCCTCTCTTGATGCAGATGCTAAGGTATATTTACCTATCGTTAATATTGTTTTGTTGACATGTTGCAAACATAATATCATTGGTTCATATTCTTTTAATAACCGTTGTATTTCTCTCTAGGTGTAATCCGGTCTGTAGACCATTTACGTTCCATTGTATAATATAACTATTGAAAATAACGTTATAGTGGTCGGGTTTACTCTCTTTTTTGTATTTTCAATTTGGAATATTTCTAATAATTTACTCACGACATTCATCTGTTTTTCCTTATAATAGACTAAGTGCTCAATGCACATGCACCCTTTTCATGGTTACTCAAATCTGTGTTTTTTTTTCTATATTTCATAAAATTTCTTATGTTTGTTAAACCATCTTTTGTTATGCTTTTTGTTGTTATTGCATAATTCAATGAAACAATCATTACATCCACAAGTATTATCATGTGTATTTCTCTTTTCATTTGCTCTTGTACCAATTACTGGAGGAGTAATCTCTTCTCCCTTGACATAATCATTATCATCTATGGTATGATTCTCTTTCACTTCTTCAGTGTTCTCGACATTTGCCTTCATAGGTTCTATTATTATTTTAGGAGATAAAGGTATATTCTTAGCTTGTTTTTGTTTCTGTTCTTTTTTCATCTCCTTTATCTTTGGTTTAACTGATGTTTCTCTAATAATAGTTGGTTTCTTCGTTTTGGGTGGTGTTCTCTCCAAAGGCCTTTTTTTTATCTTTAATTTCCAGTCAATTTCTACCCTCTTCTGTTACATTAGTAGTAGCATCTTCCTGTGTGTCTATTTGCATTAATATTTCAAATGAATTGGATAAAATATTATCCATCTCATTTGTACCTGTTTCTTTATTCTCTATTTTATTTTTTATTTCTAAATTATTAATTTTTTCTTGAGACTTACTTTTCTGTGCTCTGTTATTTCTATCTGTTTCCGTTTTTGCTTTATTTTTTGCTCTTGTTACTAAGGAATATAAATGTTTCTTAGATGGATCTTGCATTCCTCTCACTTTTAATTCCAATTTAGCCTCTCTGATAGACATCCCTGTTCGTTCTTGTAACATTTTCAGTTCTGTATTGTATATGTAGTACACACTCCTTGGACCTGGCATGATGATTCTGTCCACAGTTTACACATTTTGGTTCACTACATTTCCATTGTGTGGCATGTTCGTCAGATCCACAATAAGCACATACAGGTTCATTACGACAGTTTTTCTTTGTGTGTCCATACTTACTACAATTTTGACATTGTAGCGGTTTGGGAACATAAGGCCTCAATTCTCTATTTTGGCCCAAAATTTATATTTTTTGAGGTAACTCTTGGCCCTCAAATTTTATTTTTGCAATTCTTAATGCCTTATTATTTTGTTTACTTGGTATTATATATACCTCACAGTCTTGGATTTTGGTATATCTCATTTTGAGAGAGTCCAACAGTATATTTTTGTCAACCGGTTCGTCATTATTTTCAGGAAGTACAATAGTACCCTGAATGCTATTCATAGTGTCATGCTTCTTTACTTTTACATTTACACTGTCAACACTTTTTATTGATAGGTAGTCCTCAGACTGGTTTTTTTGTTGTGGCTTCTATAAGCCACGTCTTCATTTTTTATTTGTCTAAACATTTCTGTCGTTGAGTGTCTTTTTAATAAGAAGTTTTCTAACTTTAGGGCTGAGATTATTTGTTCTGTTTCATGGTTAGAAACCTTGACCAACTTCCACTCCCAAAGAGGAGTCGAAATGAGTCAAGGTTGGGTCAAGACGATATTTACTTTTTTTTTATTTGTTTTGTACTGGAGCATAAGGTTCCAGTGTGATTATATTTGGATTCTTTATTGTTTTTTTCAAAGAAAGGTTGTTGCAAGAGGTTCCATCGGTCGTCATCTGTGCCGAGTCACTACCATCAAAGGGCCCAGGGGTACTCGAATCTTTATTTTCGCTTTGCATAAAGATTTGAGGGAGGAGAAAAAAAAAAAAAAAAAATAACCTGAAAACCTTAAAAAGATATCATCAGCTTTTCATGGAGTTTTATTCTTCCACCAATGGCACAAGTGAGAACTGACTCCCAAATGTCCGCATCCCTACCCTACCCCAAAGGGGATGGCACAACATGATTAAAGTGGCTCAAGTGTAAGCCAACCCGCTTGATAGGACTGAGAGCATTACTAGAATACAATCATCCCCACCCTAATCACATTATGGGCAAACCGGACAGAATGCCGAGAGTCCTATTCCCAGAACTAGACCCCTGGAATCCGTGGTCCAGTCCGTAGAATAGTTCCGCCTGAAAACTCAGGTCCGAACATTATCGGGCAGTTGATGGTCCTGCCACGGTTCTCACTATTTATCTTCGGATATAAACCCAATCCCAGCTATGATACCTTTTCCTATTTACCAGGTCCAAGAAATTTGTACGAAAGTGAAAATATCCACGCCATTTAAATCGAAAGGTTTGTAGGTGATCCGTCAGGGCCCGGGCATTTATTCTTCGTAAGAACGAAGAAGAAAAGCCAGGGCCCCTTACCCCCTCACCACGTGAAGGAACCTACTTCGAGGGGAGGACGTCCAGAAGTAGGTGGAATGAGCTCCTATTAAGTCTTGGTTCTTGTTGGACAACAGTGAGAACTATGATGACCTGTCAGTGGAGCTTTCGAGGCAGGTGCATTTGTGCTGACATTGGAATTTGCTCAGTCGGATGCAGAGAACTATTTGATCATCGTGTGAGCACATGGGAATTGCATGACAGGACCCTGAACCGATATGCCAGAAATGCCTAGGTTCTGGTGGGGTGTGTGCGCGTGTGATCTACCACAGTATGTTATCCGGGGGATGGGCACTTGCAAGTTAATTCCGTTAAGAGTGCTGGATCTAGTTGGTTAGTGGTAGTGTGAAAGATCGCCACTGTGAAGATGCATTATTTACAGCCATAGAACGTGAGTAAAATTGGCCAGTGACATAAAATTTATATCTTTTCCAGACTTTAGAAGGAAAAACCCCAGTTTGGAAGCAGTGAAACTGAATGATGCCTACATAGTGAATTTGCCCGTTTGTGCATT
>NC_089741.1:10700870-10733370 GCF_040412425.1 Macrobrachium rosenbergii | reverse complement strand
ATAATGGTTCCTTTTGTTTACAGGAATGATCTAATATCATTAGCCCATGAAAATGGCTTGGCTGGTCATTTTGGTATTCATAAGACTTCTGGTAAGTTACTTATGAATTATTATTGGCCCAAGTTAAAGGCAGACGTGAAGAAGTTTGTGAATAGTTGTGACGTCTGTTAGAAGGTCGGTAAACCAAATCAGTCTAAACCAAAAGTGCCTTTATGTCCTATTCCTGTTGTCTCTGAACCGTTTAAGGAGGTTATCATTGATGTTGTTGGACCATTACCTAAGACTCGTAGTGGAAACGAATATATATTTACTATTATGGATAAGATGTCTTGATATCCCGAGGCAATACCACTACGTACGATAAAAAGTATCAAAATTGTTGATGTATTAATTGACTTCTTCACCAGGATTGGGATGCCTAAAATAATTCAATCAGATTGTGGTTCTAATTTTGTTAGCAAGTATTTTAGAGATAAAATGGCAAAGCTAAATATTAAACATGAAACCTCTTCTCCGTATCATCCGGAAAGTCAAGGAACTCTGGAGAGATTTCATCAAACCATGAAATCTATGTTAAAAAAGTATTGTATGATCCATGGTTCGGAGTGTGATAAGGAATTACCCTATTTGTTGTTCGTTTTTCGTTCTGCCCCAAGTCAGTCTTTGGGTTTTTCTCCTTTCAGTCTGGTATTTGGGCACTGTGTTCGTGATTTCATGTTTTTTATCTCACTGAAAATTAATTTTTGATTGGTCTTTAATTTAATGTATTTAAAAAAATTACTTTTTTTTGTTGGGTGAGGAGGTGTCAGTATGCTGCTATTAGTTTAATTTAGATAATTACTTTAATTTTTTATATTTTAAATTTCTGTTTAAATGTATTCAGGTGTTCAGAATTAGCTTGTTTTTCCTCCTCACCAGTGGTTCGCTTGTTAAGCATATTAACAATTGTTTTTCTTTACATGGTCCGTGGGTGTGTGTGGCCCCCTCCCGCTCTCCCCGTGTGGCAGAGGGGTTTGTGGAAGCTCCTGTTGAAGAGCATGGTCAGTCTGTTTCTGGATCTTCAACAGGAGTACTGAACTTGCCTATCTTTGCTGCTACTTTTTGATTATTACCTTCTTGCTGGTTGGCTACCTAAATACCTTGGGATCCACTTTGACCTGCAGTTGCAAGGATTTAACTGCCTTTATTACTCCGCACAACTGATCCAGTATCACTGTCGGTGGGACCTCTCTTGTCCACGGTAAATTATTTATCTATTGATTGTTATTGTGTGATCACGGCCTCTAGTCCACTGCTGACCTATTTGGTGGACCCATTATTTGTCTACTATCCACATCTGCCCGAGTGGATTCTGTGATACCTTTCCACCGGGAGATTCTCCTCTGACATTTGGGAGGAATTAATGAACTGCGGAGGTGTTATTAGTGTATTAAATTTAGTGTGCATCATGGTAGGGTATTCTGGGTTTTGACTTTCCTCCTCCTTTCTGGACCCCCTCCCTTTTTTAGTAGAAGTGTGTTGTGGTCTATCTTTAATTGTGTAAGGGTGGTTTATAATTAAGGGTGTTTGTTTTCATTCAATTTTTGTATCCTTGAGGTTCAGGTGTTACTTCTGTCTGCAACCTATGTATTAAATTTAATATTTTTATCAGTGTTTATTTTACCCCCTGAATTGGTCTTGCACACAGTTTAATTAGTGGTACAATTCCACCCATTGTGGACTTCGTATCTTGTCTGTGAATACATTAATTAGGAATTGAAAGTACTTATAGTGTAGTGGAGAAGTGTCCACAACAATATATATATGTATATTTGGATATATATATATATATATATATATATATATATATATATATATATATATATATATATATATATATATATATATATATATATATATATATATTTATATATATATATATATATATATATATATATATATATATATATATATATATATATATATATATATATATATATATATATATATATATATATGAATTTCCCTGGGGTTATATGATTTCTAGAGATTTTTACCTGCCAGCAACAGAAACTTTATTTACTTGGCTTTGAAGTTCCAACTTTATGTAGAGGGAAATCGTAAAAAAAAAAAGGAAAAAGGAATGATTTCATGAGCTTAGGGCTCTACTTCATAAGGAAATGTTACCTAACCACTTGGGATAAATTAAGAAATTATAATTACAAATAAAAGCATTAAAAGAGAAAATGGATAATTGAATAATTAAAAGGCTTGCAACGCCTGAAGATCTTCCTATTGGAGCCTTGAATAATGGCAAGACACAGTCCAAGATGAGTCCACTGCAAAGAGGTCCCTCTGCAAGAGAGATTGACACATTACACGCCAGTAAAAAAAAAATATAACACATAAAGTGACTCAAGTCTGCACTGAGGGTGCCAAGGACTCGAGGAATAAATGAGCACTTTAAACTGGAACACTAAACACTGCAAAAGGCACTGAACAAATGACACATGGAGGAGAAAACAACACTGGCACACGATAAACACTTCCAAAGGGCAAACTGTCATGACTGAAAAGGCCTCCACTCGTACATTACCTTATGGGGAGCGGGGCTCTGGTGTAGAATGATGAAGGGCGATCACACATGGCACGTTACACAGATTCCTTGGAAGGTCCATTCGAGGATGACTGCAGGACTGGGTCCACTGTTTGAGGAGTACAGTAGAACTGGGTCCGAGTTGGAGGTGGACTGTATATCGGGGCCTGAGTTCAAGGAGGACTGTAGTACTGGGTCCACGTCAGAAGTCTGGTGTGGAAATCTGGGTCGAGTGGGGGAGGGGGGGTGACCTCTTAGCGATTCGTATCACTCACCTGCGCGTGTATGGCTAACTGCAAAGATGTCTCTGTCCAAGGCCCTTTTAAGGTCTCTGTCCAGAGTAGGGGCCCCAGTAATGGGCCCACATGGCAGCGGGCTAAGAATGTGTCACTCATCCAGGTGTTACAGTCATCTGCTTGTATTCCCCAAGGTATTCCTATGGAAAGACAATCCAGCCAGCTCAATCTGCCTTCAGAATGGTTTTCTTAAGTAGCTTAGTTGAACTCAGCTGCTTAAGGGAGTGACACTCAGTCTCTCATCCTTGACCCTATTGACCATGCCTTCTGAATGACTATCACAGGTAAGAAAAGGGGCAGATCGGAATGTTGATAATTTTAATGTGTTGGTGACTAGGTCAATTGGGGTCGCCTGTGCAGCAATGAATTTACTCTCGATAGCTTAAGGCAACTACAGGCCGGCTTTCAGCGATTACTTTACATTCGATAAATTCAAGGGTAAACTAAGGAAAGCTGAATGGCTGCTATGCTATGACTTCTTGATGATTATAATAATGTATATATGTATATATGCACATATGCATAAATGTATATATGTATATGTATATATATGTATAAATGTATGTATATAAGTATATATATGTAGATACATATATGTATATGCATATATATACATATATGTAAGTATATATGTAAATGTATGTATGTGCATATGTACTGTATGTATTTATATTTATATATATATATATATATATATATATATATATATATATATATATATATATGTATGTATGTATACATATGTGCATATATAATTAATATATATATGTATATATACTGTATATATGTGTATATGTATATATGGATATGTATATATGTATATATAAATATATATACAGTGTATATATATATATAGATAGATAGATAGATAGATAGATATATATAATGAATTTATGTATATAAATAAATGCATATATATATATATATATATATATATATATATATATATATATATATATACAGCATATGTGTATATAGCCTATATGTATATATATAAATTTATATATATGTATGTATATGTAAATATACATGTATATATGTATATACATACGTATATTTACATATATGTATATTTATGCATAAATGCATATATAATATATATATGTATGTCTGTATGTATGTATATATATGTATATATGTGTATATACACATGTATATAAATATATATATATACACATATATATGTATATATATATAAATTATATATGTATATACATATACATGTATGTATATATGTATATATACACATATGTATATGTATATATATACATATATATGTATACATATATATATACATATATGTGTAAATATATGTATATATGTGAATATATGTATATGTGTATATATATACATATGTATATACATGTATATATAGATATAAGTGCTTACCCCATACAAAAATGGGAAAAAGCACGTTAAAAGAAGAAGAAGAAGAAGATATATATATATATATATATATATATATATATATATATATATATATATATATATATATATATATATATATATATATACTGTATATGTTAATGACCCTATCCCCAGGTCAAATAGGGTCATTCTATTGCTGTACCTGTTTTAAGAACAGCATCAGTCATTTTACTTTTCTAAGATCCTCTGGTAATGGTGGGCTCCATCCTGGGTCAGCTAATTCCTACTTACCCGTCATCTTCTCTCACTAAATCTCTTTTCAAACAAAGGCCTACTGGAATTAAACACTGATATACAAAACTAGACTTTATATGCAAATTTAATGAAAATGATTCTCCACAAGCTACGATCATGAAATGGAGTGAATTTCACCCCGTATAAACGGAAATCATGACTAGAGGAAATTCTAATTCACAAATATTCAGATTAATGATTCTAGACCAACCATTACTAGTGACTAACACCCTGGTCACCAAACAACGTAAAAAGGTCATAGTTATTCTAGACCACAATAAATGTAATATAGTATGTTAAAATAAACACCACTTCCAAAGTATTTGTCTTCACAGGAAGCACCCAGAATTCCTGTTAAAAGAAGCACATTCATATATCAAAACTTGAAATGGTGTTAAATGACATCAACACAGAAAAATGTACAATGGAGAACAGAATGGGAAAATGCATAATGGAGACACAGAGGAATTTCACTGCAGCACAACTGGGTATTTCCAGCTAATGTCGGGAAAAGATATGTGTTCATGAGTTATGGTACTCACTTCTATATATATATATATATATATATATATATATATATATATATATATATATATATATATATATATATATATATATATATATATATATATATATATATATATATACAGATTTTCTAGTGACGGTCCAACACTGCACCACTAACAAATCAGACCCAGTCACAAAATGAAGTTCCCCCGGAAGCGTCTGTTCCTTTGATAATATACCATTAGAGAGTGCCACAAACACATACGCACTTACACTGTCTCCATGCACCTAAGCCATGATCAAGAAAGCACAAATGCATGTGTCAGATACCCACTGTATTTAAATGTGTAAACCTCCAATGCCGACACAAATGCACCTGGGGCTGATGTGTTTCTGACAGGCCCAGCACATATTTCTTCAAAGTCGTCAAAGACCTAATAGCAGCTTGGTCCACCTACCTCTGGGCACGCCTGCCCAGGTACTATAAGTGTCCAATTGAAAGTTCAGAAAGGGCCGGCTCCAAAATCATAGCAAACCATGTGCACTAGATACAAAAATTATTTGTCTGCACGATTGTTATTCCAATAAACCGTTCATTATTGAACACATCACTTTGCATCTTGCATTCTTGATGATCTAAATATTCTGGATGGCCTGCAACTGTACAAGCCCATGCCTCTCTTCACATCTCAAATTCGTGGCGATCCAACTATGCTGAACAGCTTGCGACTGCACAAGCCCAGGTTGAATGCGGCGCCCACAAATCCTTTGCGCCAAACAGATGTCTCCCAGCAACGACGGCAATTTGTAGACATCCTGCCCGACATCTCTCCAAAAAACCCTGGATCCTCTCATGAAGGTGCAGGCGTAGAAACCTGCAGGCATAACGTAGATGGCCCCCATATCTAACTTATATCAGCTGAGGTTCATAGAAGGCATTCATAAGGCGCTGCTGCGAGGAAGTGGTGTATAACGTAAGTCCGTCATGTCAACAGTCAACCCAAAAGGGTACCTAGTCTACTCACTGTGCCATACTATTACTGAACTTTAAAACCACTAGGGAAAAGGTCGTATGATAAAATTGTGAAACAATTCCAAGACGCTAACTGGAATTTCCACAATCAACCCCCAGTTAGGTCCACTAACTTCAAGATACTACCAATACCAATTCTTCCCAGTAAAAATTACCTGAGAACTCACCGATATACTGCATTCATTAAAGGCAATTCTAAACATCCAAGAGGTACAATATCTCATAAAGTCATCAAAGTTTTACCTTGGTTAGCAAATCCTGTTGATACCTGCTCAATTCTCAACAAAATAGCAATTGACATACTAGCAGTCACTCCTATCATCATAACTACTACAATTACCAATGGCACAGCCCTCTTACTCATTCTAGAAGAGAACTGAAAAATCTAAATTTGTAAGTCATATTAAAGTCTTCCTAATCCTATCCTGAACCCTAACTGATTTACCCAAACCCATAACAGATCAGGCAGATTCCATCCGATATGCAAATTACTGCCCCCGAACAATTCTAAGCAACAGAACTTTATTCAGAAACCCTATACTCAAAGATATTGCATCAGACGGCAGCTACACATCATAATATTCTTACATAATAACACACAGGCCTAACCTCACTACGAAATTAGCCCATGCCACGTGAATACGAGACTTCAGTATAAAAACAAAAGAAAGACTCTCAGATACCCGATCTCGAAACGGGAAAGAAAAAAACAAACAAACAAAAAAGAAATTCATATATCTATAAAACCCTATGGTATTTTGCACTTACTTTCAACTAAGTATTGCAACACAAAAGAGCAAAAAAAAAAATGAACTCGGACAATTAAAGATTTGTATAACTCTACGGACCAATGTCCTCCCCAGTTAAAAACAACTACAAGTTATGCCCATTTAAACCCCATGAAAAAGAGAAAAAAAGAAAGAAAAAATAATCATAACCACAGTACAACCAACAAATTAACCCATAAGATTCCCATTAGCCTGTCTTTTTAATTTTAGATAAAGTGTCAACCGAGATACACCTGTGTGGTCATCTAGAACAACAAATCTATTCCCCTTCTTTACTTCTACAACACGAAAAGGACCTTCAAATTTAGGACCTAGCTTATAGTTCAACTGATTCCTGACATTTATTTTCACAAATACCCTATCTTCCACAGCAACTTTAACTCTATCCGGCTTTTACTGACTCCTGTCTACCATGTCTCGCATTTTCTTTTCAAGTTTCCTAGCAAGACACGCATATCTCTCTTTCGCTGTTACCACTAGTGCCTTAGTCGTCTCATCCCCCGATGGAATAGGCAACAAATCAAACGCACCCCACGCTGGGTAACCAAACAGCACCTCATTGGGAGACATTCCAATGGTATCACTAAACACGGAATTAATGCTATGCTGCGCCTATGGAATATATCGATCCCAATTTACATCGTTTCCCCCTACGGTCATCTGAAGGCTTCAGTGACCTTCCTATTTGCTCATTCACATAGACTATTAGCTTCTGGTCTATAGAGAATAATAGTGACCTTCCGAACGCCCATTACATCTGCAAGACACTCCAACGTCTTGTTCACAAAAACCCTCCCACTATCTGTAATCAGAACCTCAGGAACCCCATAACGACAAATACGGTATACCCATTAAAGAATGCAGCTGTTTCATACTTCAACGAAAAAATCTCCACAAAGCTAGTTAACTCGTCAACAACCACCAACAGGTGTTTATGGCCATAACTAGATTCACAGAAACTGCTTAAAAGATCCATATGGACTCGGGCCCAAGGCCTACTAGGAATCGGGAGTGCACCCAATTACAAGAAATGACCCTCGATGGCTTACACGCATTACAAACTGAACAACCCCTTACAAAGTCTTCCACTGACGTGAGCATATTCTCTCAAAAGAATTGTCCCCATACATTCTGATATGTTTTTACAATATCCAGATGTAGATAGCCAGACCTACAATGAACAATGTCCAGAACTGTAGGTACTAACCTCCTAGGAACAACTATTTGCGTCTGTCACCCTTATCCTCACTATTCCTCAGTCTGTATCTATTCTCCCTAACTAACAAATTACCCTCTAATTCAAGCCCTGCAAAAGGCAGCATATACCCCTTCCTAACTAATTTCCCTCTAAGAAACACTTTTGCTTCTGCCAAAATCTCATCCTCATCTTGCTTAGCTTCGACTAAACTAATATCCCAGTCTCTGCAATCCCCAGATACATAACACACATAAGCACCATCTGCATCAGAAAAACTTCTATTAAGGGCATCCGCTACATTTTGTATGTACCTTAGCTTGGCATCAAAATTCCTGATTGTCAGATACCACCTAGCTCTTTTTGGAGAAAGATCCGGCTTATTAAAAAATCCAACAATGGCTTATGATCCGTAAGAACCTCGACTTGATTGCCCGTAAGTAACATTTTAAAATGTACTAAACTAGACACTACGGCAAAGGCCTTTTTGTCTATTACCGACCATAACCATTCATTACTACCCTGTGCCTTAAACTTCCTACTGTAAAATGCAATCGGATGGAGTCTTTCATCGAACTTACCAACATGAAAGGACGTTCCAAATCAGAAAACTTCAACACTGGGGGATTCATTAAGGCGTCCTTAATCTTCTGAAAAGCTACTAGCTGTCCATCTCCCCCATACAAACTGCACATCATCCCTCAGGACATCTGCCAAGGGAGATGCTAGAATACAAAAACCCTTCACAAATCTACGGAAAAATCCAGCCATGCCTAAGAATGACCAAATCTGTTTCTTATTCTTAGGAGTAGCTAAATCTACAATTGCCTTAACTTTATCATCATTCACTCTAACACCCTCTTTAGAAATGACATGAACCAAATATACTATCTGCCTCTTGAGAAAATTACACTTAGCTAATTTTATCTTCAAACCCGCTAACCTAAGCCTCCTAAAAACCTCCCAAAGAATCTCTAAATGTTCCTCTCCAGAATCAGTGGCAACTAAAATATCGTCCATATATAGATTTATGGACTTCCCTAACAAGCCATACAAAACAGTATTCATTAGCCCAGTAAAAGTCATCGGACTGCTTGAGAGACCAACAGTATCCGAGTGAACTCTCACAATGCTCCTTCACCAACAAGAAACCATGTAATCCCCACTAAGCGATAATTGCAAATACCCTTGCATCAGATCAATTGAAGAACAAATATTCTTGCCACCAATTTCAAAAAATAAATCTGGCAAACACGCCACAGGGTAGCTATCAGGAATAGTTTTCTCGTTCAACTTCCTAAAGCCTACACAAACTCGGACTGAACCATCCTTCTTAGGCACTGCCAACAATGGGAAATTAAAAAGCGAGGAAGTGGGCCTAACAATGCCTTCTTCCTCCTTCTTATTAACCTCTTGCTCTACCTGTTCTCTAATCTTAAAAGGAATCCTATATGAAGGAACAAAAATAGGCTTAGTCCTGTCCTCCAACCGAACCTTGTGTTCTATCACATTTGTTAATCCTAACTTATCCCCTATGTCCGCAAACTCAGAATATCTTCCACACCCTCAGCATATTCTTTATAATCAGCATTGGCCAAATGATCCCTAAAAACCTGCCTCCTTGCCTGTATATCTGCTTCTGAAAAACTACAAAAATCCCCAACAATAGCCATTGAATTATCTTCATCGACCCAGTCAACAAAGTCGATTGCATAAGTTCCCTTCTGGTAATTGCGAACTGAATCATTACAGTTTAGCAATTCCACCCAAGCATCCCCTGAACTCGATACCTTCTTTATAGAACCTGTACAACTACCCCCTTCACCTTCTCGCTACACTCACCCACACACATCTATCTGGACATATGCACTCCTTTCACTCAAACTTCCACCAAAGCAACCATACCAGGACCAAGAACCACATCATACGACAAAACCCCCTTATAACACTTCTTATATACCAACACCTGTTCAGCAACCACCCGCAGATTCTCATGTACACCCAATCCATCATCATCATTCAACACACTCACATCCGTCCCCTCATAAGGCACATACACACCAGGCACTCCCACAGTTATACTACACACCCCTGTATGAACCAAGATTTTCCATCTCCAACATGCTGGATGACCCAGTAACAATTTATTCCCCGAAGCAGCCCCTAATATACCCCAAAATGGTTTTGTAAGAGTTCTACCCCCAAGAGACAAATCTACATCTACGTATCCCAAAACCCATAACCTATTTGCTTGAACATCACATACCGTCTCTTTAGCAGATCTCAAAGCACGATCTGAAAACATCGATCAGAACAACTCATAATTCATCAAATTTATGGAGGCACCTGCATCTATAAAAACCCTTACGTTTATCCCATGCATAGACCCTTTTACTATTGGCTTTGACCCTGAGGGTTCCCCTACCCTTTTACTACTGGCTTTGACTCCAAGGGTTCCCCTAGAAGTCCTATATCCTAAGAAACACCCATCCAGTTTTCCCTTGCAACTGATCGGTCTTTAGACAATGCCAGCTGATCACAAGATCCCCTCGAAAAATCCGTGTGTAGAACCTTCTTACCCGAGTTACCAAAATTCTGAAATGCAGGCCTACCATTATACTATCTCCGAGACAGACAAGAACACCAGGTATGACCATAACTCTTACAACTGCCACAATATTTAACATGGCAAAATCTCTTAATGTGTCCCTGAATATTACAATTAAAACAACGAACTCATGGACCCTGAGAACTTAACCCAACCATCGACCTTTGGCTATTCCAAACTTCAGCAAAACCCTTCAAACCATGGACTGAATCTCCGCACACTACACAACCATATGCAGACCTAACGAGTCTCTGATCACTATTTCATCTCCTCACTTTTGCAGCTTTCTTCATCGTAAATAAATTCGTTAACTTATTCTTGGCAGATCACAAATGCAAAATTTCTCAAGTCCTGCGAAAGGACACCCCTTACAGAAAAAACACAAGAAAAAACAATTTCTTCTGAATGAATTCCCACACAGTAAGAAACCCAGAAAGTTAATTCCATTTACTCTACAATTAATCCCAAAAATCAAAAGAAAGTACTAATCAAATCCACAATTAAATCCAAAGTTAATTTAACCCACAATTAAATCCAAAATTAACTAAACCAACAATTAAATTCAAAATCAATGAAACCCAAAATTAAATCCAAAATTAATTAAACAAAATAAAACTCAAAATTAATTAATCCAATTAAATCCAAAATCCCATTGGGGAAAAAAACAGCACACCGAGCACACAGCTGACCACAAAGTAGGTCACGATGAACCTTGCGTCTTCAAGGGCAAACAAAAAAAAACCTCAAGTCTCCCCTCAAGTAAAGAGAATGGGAATCCATCCTCGTGTATAGAAAACGGAACCCAAGCAGACAGAAGAGAGAGAGAGAGAGAGAGAGAGAGAGAGAGAGAGAGAGAGAGAGAGAGAGAGAGAGAGAGAGAGAGAGAGAAAAAAATGTGTTTCCCTCCCCCCTCAGTGCAATGCCTCCCCCTATCTATCTCCCATCCAAGGTCTGCCGAAGCACACAGAGAAAACGTTGAGAGCAAAACTTCCGAGACACTTCTGCGTCTCCTGTCGTCAAGGCAAAAAAAAATTGCCAAGTAAGCTTACAGCAACAGCTTCTACCTTTTCATACACGCATGTAAACACCCAAAATAAAACACGTACATGTGTAATTATAAAAAAAAGTTGAAAAAAACCTAAGAAATGCACAAACACTTATGTAAGAAATGTTTACTCACAGTAACTCAACAAATGTTAAATAAATTGTTACCCGGTTATCAAAATCCCCAGAGATAATAAAATACTCCCTTTATTAAAACCTTAAATGCCGATGCAAGCTGCCGATTGTTGTATAAAAAAAAAAACATATAAGGCAAGCCCAAAATTCAAGTGCCCTGCCTATAGGATGGCTCAGAATGAGAGAAACTCCACCCCACTAATAACATCACTAATACGTCACTCAGGGGATGATGGCACTGCAGCCACCGCCCGAGTATTAGTTGCAGTGCAATAAAAAGCAATCCAATCTGACACAAAAATTAAAAAAAAAAAATTATAACACTTACATATCCCTCTGCTTGACGGTGCTAGAATCTTCTCACAAAGAGAGAGAGAGAGAGAGAGAGAGAGAGAGAGAGAGAGAGAGAGAGAGAGAGAGAGAGAGAGACGCTTGCATGTTTTCGCGTGTTTTACTACACACAAGCGGTCAAGATACCACAATTACACACACTGAGCACATTATACCTACTCAAACATTCCCCAATATGAACTAAAGCCCAAAAATCCCTATTAACATACTAAAACCTTGCGCCCCCATTAAACACACACAGACTCGCGCTTGAGAAAGACTGACTCGCTGTGTCTTAACACCATCTTCCTAACCTGAATTGCTGAACCATCAAAGACCTATTCTGAGATGCCAATACTACCAGTATTAATAAGATATGCCTCTTCGGAAGCGTTAACCTAACTCTATCTATTTACCTACTTGATTATCTATTCCTGTTTAACACCACTGCCAACCACTGTTAATGGCCTTATCCCCAGGTCAAATAGGCCATACTCTATTGCTGTACCTGTTTTTACTTTCCTAAGGTCCTCTGGTAGCACTGGACCCCATCCTGGGTCAGCAAATTTTTTCTCCCTCATCAACCCCTCTCACTGAACCTATTCCTAGACAAAGGCCTACTGGAATTAAACACTGATATACAAAACTAGACCTTATCTGCAAATTTAATGAAAATGATTCTGCAAAAGCTACGATCATGAAATGGAGTGAATTCCACCCCTTATAAATGAAAATCACCACTAGATGAAATTCTGAATCACAAATATTCAGATTAATGATCCTAGATCAACCAATACTAGTGACTAACACCCTGGTCACCAAACAACGTAAAAAAGTCATAATTATTCTAGACCACAATAAATGTCATATAGTATGTTAAAATAAAACACCACTTCCAAAATATTTGTCCTCACAGGACGCACCCAGAATTCCTGTTAAAAGAAGCATATTGATATATTAAAACCTGAAATGGTGTTACATGACAGCAAAACAGAAAAATGTACAATGGAGAACAGAATGGGAAAATGCATAATGGAGAGACAGAGGAATTTCACTGCAGCACAACCAGATATTTCCAGCTAATGTCTGGAAAAGATAAAAGTGTTCATGAGTTATGGTACTCACTTCTATGGCGTCAAATAACACATTTTCCAGTGGCGGTCCTTCAACACTTCACCAATAACAAATCAGACCCAGTCACAAAATGAAGCACCTGTTCCTCTGATAATATACCATTAGAGAGTGCCACAAACACATACACACTCACACCATCTCCATGCACCTAAGCCATGATCAAAAAGGCACAAATGCATGCATCAGATACCCATTGTATCTAAGTGTGTAAACCTCCAATGTAGACACAAATGCACCTGGAGCAGATGTGTTCTGACAGACCAGCACATAGTTCTTCAAAGTCGTCAATATATATAAATATATATATATATATATATATATATATATATATATATATATATATATATATATATATATATATATATATATATATATATATATATATATATATATGTATATATATATTTTTTATGTATATATACAAATATATACATATATATACACATACATATAGGCCTACATATATATACATATGCATATATATACATATATATACGTATACATATGTATATATATACAAATATATACATATATATACACATACATATAGGCCTACATATATATACATATGCATATATATACATATATATACGTATACATATGTATATGTTCATATATACATACATATATATATCTATATATAAATATATATACACATATATGCATACAGACATAAATATATATACACATATATATATATATATATATATATATATATATATATATATATATATATATATATATATATATATATATATATGCATATATATATATATATATATATATATATATATATATATATCTGTATGTATATATACATATACTGTATATACATATATACATATATATACATATATATACACATAAATATATATATATATATATATATATATATATATATATATATATATATATATATATATAAATATGTATATATATATATATATATATATATATATATATATATATATATATATATATATATATATATATTTATATATATATATATATATATATATATATATATATATATTGTACTGGATATCATTGTTCCTAAATATTAGAAAGATTCAATCTCATTCATCCATTCTACATAAAATGTTATTTCATCTCCTTGTGCTATTCTGTCCTTATTACTTCTTTTATTCATGAGTTCTTTTTATTTTAAGCCGTTTCCCCTCTCCTCACTTTTCCATGATAAAATCTATGAGAAGGGCAAATAAATAACAAAGTTGAAATAACATTCCCTTGTAGCATAGCACTCTACTGTTTACCGTACATTTGCTTGATAAGACCCCATCTAACATTAACTTTCCATCTAACATGGCAATTTCAGTTAACTTTACATATTTAACAGAATACGATAGTGACGCAAGTCCTTGTATAATATTGGTCTGTGTACATGGTCAAAAAGCTTTTTGCAATCAACACACCCCATCAGAAGAGGTCTTTAAAATTGTGTACATTGTAGCACAATTTGTGTTAACACATATAATTCATCTGGGCAACTCCTTCCTTTCCTAAAACCAATTTGTTTAAATCTAGATAGTCGCACTCTTTTCCTTCATCCTCTCTTACTCATGTTCTCAGGCTATTTTATATGAAATATACATCACTAAAAATACTCGAATTCTTAGGACGTCTGAGATACAATTTGACTTTTCTAGATGAAGCTGATTTGTCTAAATATCTGTCTACGGTAGAGTTGACCATTGCAAGCTTCAATGAGCCTACCTACACCTACTGCAGAAGCACTGTAGGAGGTTAGCATTGTGTATTAAAGAGAAAGGCTGCTAAACATTTTTACAGAAGTTGTGCATGTGTCTGTCAAAAAACTGCGTTAACAAGTTCTCAGTAGAATGCATTGCACCCCTTTCGGTAACTCTGTATTTGATTGGATCTTCTTCCATTAATTCCGAGAATTGTTTTGATGTCTCTAGTGAGTTGAATGCTCAGATATATATTAATTTGTGACAGGTGTTTATTGATAAGAACAGACTGTGAGACATGGGATCCTATGTAGCTTCTGACTGCTACCAGTCAATTCATGAACCTTCTCACATTTTCTGGACTTGATTGGATCTAGTACTTATCAGTTCGTAAATTGAGATACACCACTTTAATTCTTTTCTGAGAACACCGAGGAAACCAAATACGTTCCTTCTGATTGTTTTTTTATTAAAATTTTTCTTTTGTTGTGTTATCTTACCATGTGAATAAGTATTTTCTGTATGCTAAAGTCGATGAAATATGCCATCGTAATATACTACTGAAATGTGGACAATGGTAAAGTACAAATAAGCAGAATCCAAAAATGGGACTGCAACGGACATTTAGGAAGACAAGCAGACAATAGAGGAATTCCGTTGGGACATGAATTTTAGTTATGTTATTATTATTATTAAAATAGTTTAACCAGACCACTGAGCTGACCATCAGTTCTCATAGGGCTGGCCCGAAGGATTAGGATGAAATGACAAGTCTAGGCTACAAGCCTAGCACTGGGACCTAATAGGTCACTTGTCAATGATGATGAACGAAAATGAAAATGAAATTAAAAGCTGTAAAAAGGCATACGCTTTCATACTGGAACACACTCACACAATAAATACATTTAAACTCATGCTTCCATACATACTCACTAAAAAAGGTATATTAAAATTCAAAATAAACTAAGTAAAATCATAAAATTTACTTGTTTTAAAATGCATTATACTGATTGATTGTGTTTTTTTGATATTTCTCCTATTAATTTGCAGCTTCTCATAAACATTAAAATGGGTGCTATTGAGAATGTTGAAGGTTCTGACAAAATTTCTTCTATCGGTCTATTTCCAAAATTTGATAATCGCAGCAGGTTATATTTTGGACATTCACACAGTATATGCTTAACTGTTATCAGCACATTGCAATCTGGGCATTTGGGAAGAGGGCCACATGGACTGTTCATTAAGTGTCCATGTGTCAAACGAGTATGGCCTATTCGAAGACGTGTCAGAATTACTTGTGCTTGTCTCTCTCTCTGATATGACGAACTTCATTTTCCAACACTGGATTTTCTCTGTTTTAATTTATTATTTTCAGGTTCTTCGTTCCATATATTTTGCCATTTTTTAACAATGACTGTTTTTATATATCTTGTATAGTCACTGATAGGGATGTCTACATTTGTTCTTGTCATGTGGACCGCTTCTTTAGCTGCTTTATCAGCCTCTTCATTTCCCTTAATCCCTACATGGGCAGGGATCCAACATATTTCAATATTTTTCCCTTATTATACAATTTATGGAGTGAGAACTTTATATGTTGTACAATATTATTTTTCTGATTATAGCTTTGAATAGCTTCTATGGCACTTCTGGAGTCGCTATAAATTACAAAATTATTATATGAGACTTCTCTAATTATTTTTATGGCTGATACTATTGCACATAACTCTGCTGTAAATACAGAGGCTTTATCTGGGAGAGAGAACTGATACGTTTTGTTTTGGGATACCGCAGCATATCCCACTCTGTATTGTGATTTAGATCCGTCAGTGTATATTGCGTAATGTGGACCTTTTCGGATTATATGCTCTACTGCAAGTTGTCTATGGTATTCTGGAGTATATGAATGATTTTTTGATAAATATTTCAAGTGTGTACAAATTCTCATTTTATTCACTGTCCAAGGAGGAGGCCATTTTAATATTACAGGTAATTGTATATATATATTTAGCGACTCAAACAATCTTCTAGCTCTAATTAGGAAAGAAGGTGGATGATTGTTTATAAACACATCTCTTAATTCAAATAATTTTTTGGTTGGATAATCATTTGTCTGAATTCTCAGAGCACTCTTCATTGTTACTAGCTCTCTATGGAGAGACAGAGGTAGTTCACCACATTGAGCTTGTAAAGATGTTGGTGATGACCGAAAAGCTCCTGAACATATTCTAAGGCCCTCATTATGAACTGGGTCTACCGTTTTCAGCGTTGCGTCTGATGCCGAACCATATATTTCACTTCCATAATCAACGATAGACAGCACTGTTGCTTTATACAATGAAGTAAGGCTATGTCTATCGGCTCCCCAAGTAGTGTTCGACAGTTTTTTAATTAGGTTTAATGCTCTTTTACATTTTGGTTTCATGTATGTTATGTGGGCTTTCCAATTCATGTGAGTGTTCGACAGTTTTTTAATTAGGTTTAATGCTCTTTTACATTTTGATTTCATGTATGTTATGTGGGCTTTCCAGTTCATGTGAGTATCAAATACTAATCCTAAAAATTTTGCTGTTTGGCCAATTGGTATACTATGGTTTCCGATTTTTAAGTCTATTACTTTTCCTTTTTTCCGTTTTTTGTTTTTATAAAACATGATTGCTTCGGTTTTATCTATGGAAAATTTAAAGCCTACAGATAAAGCCCATTCATCTATTTTCACTATGCTTTTATTAGTGATTCGTTCTGCATGTTTTATTCGAGATGCTGAATAATATATGGCAAAATCATCCATATACAGGTTACTTTTAATACCAATGGGTAGATTTTTACTGATATCATTAATTGCTAAAGTACACAGTGTGCCACTAAGGACGCTTCCCTGTGGAACTTCATTTTCAAGAGGAAATGTTCTAGATAGAACATCATCAATTCTCACCTGAAAACTGTAATTTGTCAAAAAGTTTTGTATAAACCTAGGTAAATGTCCACAGATGTTTTTGTTTTGTAAAGTTTTTAATATAGCATACCTCCATGTAGTATCGTATGCTTTTTCAGTGTCAAAAAAGACAGCTACAGTAATTTGTTTTCATTCAAAACCTCTGCGTATATGGTCTTCTAAGTTACAGAGAGAATCTAATGTAGATCTGTTACACTGTGACCCGAACTGAGTGGGAGTTAAAATTTTATTTTCTCTAATGTGCCATGTTAGTCGAGCATTTACCATTTTCTCTAGTAATTTGCACAAACAACTTGTTACAGAAATTGGGCTGTAATTGTTTACATTACTGGGATCTTTTCCAGGTTTGGGGATTGGAATAATTATAGCTTTACGCCATTCATCAGGAAATAAATTTCTAACCCATAAGTGGTTATAAAACTCTAACAAGTATGTCTTTGCCAAAGGTGCTAAATGGCATATCATTTCGAAACAAATATTGTCACCTCCAGGGACAGATTTATTACTGTTCAACAGAGCAAATTCTAGCTCTTCCATATTCAATTTTCTATTATAATATATATCTTCTACTGTTTCAAAATTTATTGTTATTAATTCTATATTATTTTTCTTTGTGCGGAAATGCTCATCTAAATTTTTGTTGCTACTTACTTTTGTTAAATTTTCACCTATTACATTACTAATTTCTTTATGATCAAGTATTCTTTTCCCATCTTTTATTATGGCATGCCTAGGTGGTTTAACATGGGTACCATTTATTTGCCTGAATTTTTCCCATATTTTTTGTATGGGAGTATTTTTAGAGAGATCTGATACATATTTTTTCCATGAAATGATTCTTCCTTGAATTACTTCTCTTTTAAACTTTGCAGATATTTTATTATACAGAGGTTTTAATGTATCAATTTCTAATAATAATATAGTCAGTTTTTGTAAGGTTCCTTCTAATATCGGTAAAGTTTTGTTTAATTTACTGAATTTTCTATTCAAAATATTTAGTCGTCTTCCAATTTGGTGTTTTATTTTTATTAATTCTGTTAGTTTTTCAGACCACCATGGGACTTTGTGTTTTGTTGGATGAGATTTGGATTTTGGTATTGCTTTATCAGCAGCATTTGTAATGAAATCAACAAGAAATTTATTAGTTTCATTATGGTCTTTCAAATATTCAAATGGTGGGATATTCCTGGTGTGGAATTCATATTGTTCGCAATCTGTTTTATAAATGTTATATCGAGGGGCATGTTTGGTGGGGTTATTTTGTAATAAAGAAATTAATATGGGGAAATGATCACTTGTATGCAAGTCGTCTACCGTATTCCAGTACAATCTGTCTACTATGTTTGTTGTACACAGAGTTAAGTTGATTGAGGAATATGTTCCATGTGTTTTAGAAAAATATGTGCTGATTTCGTTATCATTTATACAGCACATGTCATATGAATCTATGAATTCCTCTATTTTATTTCCTGCTCTATTTGATTCTGTACAATTACGGTCCCATATTGGGTTGTGGGCATTAAAATCACCTACTATTAACGTTGGTTCCTTAGTATTATTAAGTAATTCTTTGAGTTTGTCAAAGTCATAATTTTTATTAGGATGATTGTACAAATTATGAATTACATAATTATCGTTTTTTATTCGTATTCTAATACTCGACGTTTGCAGATCAGTAAAGTTTACAGGTACTTTGTCATAACATACTTTGTTATGTACAGTACATATATAGCAGTACCTAAATTTCCTTCTCCCTCTCTTGATGCAGATGCTAAGGTATATTTACCTATCGTTAATATTGTTTTGTTGACATATTGCAAACATAATATCATTGGTTCATATTCTTTTAATAACCGTTGTATTTATCCTAGGTGTAATCTGGTCTGTAGACCGCTTACGTTCCATTGTATAATATAACTACTGAAAATATTTTTTTATAGCGGTCGGGTTTTATTCTCTTTTTTTGTATTATCAATTTGGAATTTTTCTAATAATTTACTCACGACATTCATCTGTTTTTCCTTATAATAGACTAAGTGCTCAATGCACACGCACCCTTTTTCATGGGTACTCAATTCTGTGGTTTCTTTTTTTCTATATTTCATAAAGTTTCATATAATATTTGTTAACCCATCTTTTGTTATGTTTTTGTTATTGTTGCACAATGCAATGAAACAATCATTACATCCACAAGAGTTGTCATGTATATTTCTTTCTTTATTCGTTCTTGTTGCACCAATTATTGGTGATGGAGTAATCTCTTCTCCCTTGACATATTCATTATTGTCTAAGGTACGATTGTCTTCCACTTCTTCGGTATTTTAGATATCAGTATCCACTGGTTTTACTATTATTTTAGGAGATAATGGTATATTCTTAACTTGTTTTTGTTTTTGTTCTTTCTTCGTATCTTTTATCTTTGATTTAACCGATTTTTCTCTAACAATTGTTGGTTTCTTTGTTTTGGGTGGTGTTCTTTCCAATGGCCTTTTTTTTATCTTTAATTTCCAGTCTGTCAGGTCTCTCCTCTGTTACTTCAGTAGTAGCGCCCTGCTGTGTTCCCATTTGCATCAATACCTCAAATGAATTTGACAAAACGCTATCCATATCATTTGTACCAGTTTCTTTATTCTTTACCATTTTTATTTTTTTCCCTTGGGCATTAATTTCTTCTTGTGATTTACTTTTCTGTGCTTCGTTATTTCTATTTCTATGCATTTTTGTTTCCTTACTGGTTCCTGTTATTAAAGAATATGTACAGTATGTTTCTTAGATGGATCTTGCATTCCTCTCACTTTTAATTCCAATTTAGCCTCTTTGATAGACATCCCTGTTCGTTCTTGTAACATTTTCAATTCATTACACATTTTGGTTCACTACACTTCCATTGTGTGGCATGTTCGTCAGATCCACAATAAGCAAATACAGGTTCATTACGACAGTTTTTCTTTGTGTCCATACTTACTACAATTTTGACATTGTAGCGGTTTGGGAACATGAGGTCTCAGTTCTCTATTTTGGCCCAAAATTTTTATTTTTTGAGGTAAATCTTGACCCTCAAATTTTATTTTTGCAATTCTTAATGCTTTATTATTGTATCATTAACATAATAAACTTTATAATACTATAAGGATATATTTGTTTAAAAAATGTTGATGTGGGTTGGAGTGAATTGTAACTTATTGCGCATCTGGAATATCTTTTGTCTTACCCAGATCTCAGTGTCGCACGGTTAGCGGGCGAACTGCCGTAAAATTTGCTAATCACTCTGGTACTGCCTATTGTGTTGAGTGGTGGTGGCAGGTGTTAATCTTGTAGATGTAGACACAAAAATGAAGTCAGTGACATATAAGGCCGGCAGGTGATGGGATATTTGTGTTTGGCAATCTCCTACTGGGGTTCAAGGCCTGTGATAGTGAGGCCATTGAAGTGGGTGCAATACAGTGTATTATGGATGTTATATGATATTTCAATTGGAATTGCCCTTATTGGTAATTGGATTCTATGTATATATACAGTAATGTTTAATGATATGAGTACATTTAATTTGATGCCGAGTGCTTTAGTGGCTACAGTACCATAATTTACAGTGGTATTTATTTACATTGCTAAACATAGTTATTGTTAGAAATATACATATCAATATGGATTGTTCATGTACATTACTAGAAGGGTTTTATTAAGGACAAATATATTTTTTTGATAATTAAATCGGGAAAATTAGGGAAAATTCAAGATTTGTATAGCTGGTTGGATTGTGTTATTTTTTATTACATGGAATATATATTTCAGGTTGAAACCTATCGTTGGCAATAAAAATTGTTACTACTTATGGTCCATCCTTGAACCTCCCAGTACATTTCAACTTCAACCGCCATGGGTGTGCAAGAGGAACTCGTCGCCCTGAAGAGGAAGAGGGCAATCAGCAAAAGGAAGTTTACCAGGAAGGTAACTATGTGCAATGAAGGAATCAATCGAGGTGATGATTTATCAGTGTTTACGAAGAACTATGAGGAAATGGTTGAAGCCTTTAAATGCCTAGAGTATCAAAATGATGAACTGATACAATTTATATGTGAAAACGAGGATAAGCTAGCCGGTAGTAATTTAGAAGAAGCAGCCCAGCAATATATTCTGGACAGTGAAAGATTAAAATGTGAAGTAAGTGCAAAAATATTCAAAGGTGTCCAGGATGTAAAGGCAACAGATAAATCGAAGGTTAAAGTAAAGAAATTTGAACCACCAATGTTCGAAGGTAATTTAAGAAACTATCCAACTTTTAAGGAAGATTATGAGAATTTAGTTAAGAGTATATATGGCACTGATCCATATGCTCTCAAAATGTGTCTAAGTGGAGAAGCACTTCAAGCAGTGAAGGGCTCAGAGGGTAATTATGATGAAATGATTCAACGTTTGGATGATAAATTTGGGAATTCAAGAAAGATTGTAGACTTAGTGGTTGGTGAGCTTAGGTCTCTAAAGAAAATTTATGATGATGATACCAAAGGATTTATCAAAATGGTCGATCAGGTTGAGCAATGTTGGCTTGATTTAAAAAAGGCAAATCTCTCTGATGAACTTAATAGTGCAAACGTTGTCAGCCATATAGAAAAGGTTTTACCTTCACTTCAAAAGAGAGAATGGGTAATTAAAGCAGATGAGGTATCAGTAACTAGCAATCTGTTTCCTGAGTTGTTGAAGTTCTTACAGAAGGAGAGAAAAATTTTGGAATATATGAATTCTAATGTTAGGAGTAGCGGTAGTGATAATACGGCAACAGTCCATCATGTTGACAGCACAGTTGAGAATAAATCGGAATTGATAAAATTGGTGAAAAAAATCGGGGAAGAACAAAGTATAAAAAATAAGGAATTTGAATCTTGTATTGTTAACTTGACAGAAATGGTGAAAGGTATTAAACCTAAGGCAGATAGTAAGGGGATAGGATGCCTGTTACACAATTCAATTGGTCATGATATAATAGAATGTCACAAATTTAATGGTTGTGGTAGCAAAGAAAGATTTGAGATTATAAAGGGTAATGGAATATGTTTTAGGTGTCTAAGGGGACATCATCCTGCTCGTAGCTGCAAGGTGGGTACATTGTGTGATGTCATCATTGAAGGTAAAGGGCCATGCAATCATAATCATCATCCACTGTTGCATTCCGATAGAGTAGAAAATAGTATTCACAAAGCGATATCAGAAAAGGGATTTGCAGTGTTGTTGAATATCAGTATGGTGAATAGTAAGAACATGCCTGTTAATATACTGTGGGATCCAGGAGCGGATATTTCATTTATAACAAATAGGATGGCTAAGAAATTGGGTTTAAGTGGAAAGCATATAAATTTATCCATGATCAAAGTGGGCAATGCAGTTGAACATCACTCAAGCAATGAATATTGTGTACCACTAATTGATAAATCTGGTAAGGTTTGGAATGTGAATGCTGTTGGTATTAATGAAATAACAGCCAAAATCAAGAAAGTAGACTTATCCAGGGTATCTGAACTTTTTGAGGGAATATCAAACTTAGAGCTGAATCGCCCACATGGGGAAATTGATATGCTTATTGGTGCTAATTATTGTGAAATATTGCCAAGGGTTGTTGAAACAAATAAGGGTTTCCAGTTGCTAGAAAATCAGTTTGGGTTCAGCATACGTGGTAGACATGATGAAATTACCAATCAAGTTAATACTAGTAATCATGTGTTTGTGAGAATTCATAAACTTTCAAGTTCAGTAAATTTGAATGAAATCAATATTGAGCCAACAGAAAATCTAAAGGATCAGTTAGATAGATTTTTTGCCATAGAAGAAATGGGAACAAGGTGTAATCCACAATGTATCAAATGTATGTGCAGAGGTTGTCCTGGACCCAATTATGTAAGTTTGAAAGAAGGAAAGGAAATGAAATTGATTGAGGAAGGATTAACGTATGACGAGAAACAGAAACGCTGGTTTGTAAGGCATCCTTGGATAAGAGATCCAAATCATTTGAAAAATAACATAAAGGTAGCAAATGCCAGGTTAAGAACAACAGAGAATAGATTAAGGAAACTTGGGAATGAGTATGCAATGAAATATCATATAGAGATTGAAGATATGGTTAGAAGGGGAGTAGCTAGGAAATTAACTAATAAGGAGATTCAAGAGTACAATGGCCCAGTTCACTATATTCATCATCATCAGGTGTTGAAGCCAGAATCTAGTTCAACCCCAGTGCGCATTGTCTTCAAATCTTCAGCATCTTATATGGGACAGAGGTTAAACGATTTTTGGGCTAAGGGGCCTGATATTTTGAACAGTTTGCTGGGAGTGTTGTGTAGATTTAGGCAAGATAATATAGCCATAGTGGGTGACATAGCAAAGATGTACCATACTGTAAAACTCAGCACACTAGATGAACATACACATAGATTTGTATGGAGGGACTTGGATGATAGTAGGCCACCTGATCAGTATGTTCTTACCACAGTAACATTTAGAGATAGGCCCAGTGGTACTATAGCTATGGTAGCTTTGAGACATACAGTAGAACAATTCAGTAAGGAATCCCCGGAGGTGCAAGATATGTTTCTTAATAATACGTATGTAGATGATATACTGTATTCTACTGATGCCATTGAGAACGCAATCAAATTAATACAGGATACTGAAAGGGTATTGTCGCAGGGAAGTTTCAGAATAAAACACTGGATAGTCAGCGGGCATTATGAAAACTGCAATATAAGAATAACAGAATCTGATAGTGAGAAAATCTTAGGTTTAAAATGGAATCCTGTAGATGACTATTTTTCCTTTGCTGTAAGACTCAACTTTACACCAAGAATAAGAAAGGTTAGGAGTGGTCCAAATTTAGATATAGGTGAATTTGATTATAAATTTCCAGAAATATTAACACGCAGAAAGATATTGAGTCAAATTGCATCGTTGTATGATCCATTAGGGTTGGTTATACCAGTATTACTCAAAGCTAAGATCTTGATGAGATCCATGATTTCCAAAAGTAACTCGAATGGTGGTGGAATCAAGTGGGATGATCCACTTGATGATTCCATGATGAACGAATGGAAAGCGTTTTTCAAAGAATTGTATGGACTGGAGTCATTAACTTTTAGAAGACCCTTAAAGCCATCTAATGCTTTTGGTAAGCCGAACCTAGTAATATTTTCTGATGGTAGCACGCAAGCATATGGGGCTTGTGCATATGTGAGGTGGCAAATCAGTGATAATAAGTTTGAATCAAGTCTGATAATGGCGAAAAATAAGATTGCACCAGTGAAACAAATGTCTATTCCTCGTCTGGAATTATGTGGTGCTCTCATAGCTGCTAGGATGAGAGAACTCATAGTAAAGGAGTTTTCATGGGAGTTTGAGTCAGTCTATCACATAGTTGACTCAACAATTGTAAGATCACAAATTCAAAAGGAGTCCCATGGATTCAACACATTTGTTGCTGTACGCATTGCAGAGATACAAATAAAAACTGATTCAAGGGAATGGTGGTGGATTGATTCAATTCAAAATGTTGCAGATATGACCTCTAAACCGTGTAGTCCATAAAAAATTGGTGAAAATTCTGCCTGGCAAAATGGACCAAAATTCCTAAATTACCAATTTCAAAATGGCCTATCAAACAAAATTGTGAAAATGAACTAACTGATAGAGTAGGTGTTGTCATGGCTGTTGCTAAAGTAAGTCAGAACCATGTTATATACATGATTGATGTTAATATATTTAGTGATTATTACAAACTACTAAGAGTTACATGCAGGGTAATGAATGTTTTCAAATGTAGATCCTTCAAGGGCATGCTGATGGAACCAACAGTTCAAGGAATTATTAAAGCAGAACTAATGTGGGTTAGAGAGATGCAAAGGGACATGACTGATTGGAAAGTGAAGTTCAGAAGATTAGGACCTTCAATTAAGAATGGAGTCATAGTAGTAGGACAAAGAATTTCTAAGTGGCTAAAGGAAAATTGGAATAGAGAAGACTATATGTTGCTACCAGTAAATCATCCAGTTACTAGATTGTATATATCATATGTACATGGGGTTGACCATGCAGGCATAGAGACTACTTTGGCAAAATTACAAAGAAAATTCTGGATTCCAGGGCCAGAAAAATAATAAAGGCAATAAAAATCAATGTGTGACATGTAGGAAGTTAACAAAGAAATTAGAAGACCAATGCATGGGTCAAATGAGGATAGAAAGAATGAAACCTGCTCCACCTTTCTATTACACAGCCATAGATTTGTTTGGACCCTTAACAATAAGAGACACAGTTAAAAAGAGAACTCACGGTAAAGCCTTTGGTGTTATATTTAACTGTTTAGTTACTAGAGCTGTTCACTTGGATTTGGCTGAAGGGTACAGTACTGATGATTTTCTGACCACATTTCAAAGGTTTATTGCTATTAGAGGAGCTCCTAAAGTTATATATTCAGATAAGGGAACTCAGTTGATATCAGCAAGCAAGAAAATAGAAACCATTGGAGAAAAGGAAGGGGTAACTTGGATCTTTAATATGCCCAGTGACGCACCTTGGTATAATGGGGCAAGTGAAGCACTGATCAAATCTGTCAAAAGGTGTCTTTGTATTAGTGTGGGAGATTCTGTGTTGAATTTTGGAGAGTTACAAACTGCTTTGTTTGGTATTGCTAATCTGATGAATGAAAGACCAATTGGAACAAAACCTGGATTTAGTTTAGAGTTGGGGGGCTACCTCTGTCCCAATGATCTGTTGCTTGGTCGGTCCACTTGCTTTTGTCCAAGTGGGATGTACGATATTAGTGGGGATCACAAAAGGAGATTAAAGTTTATACAAAGTATAATAGAATAGAATCCTTCTGGAAAAAGTGGCAACGAGACTATTTTCCATCATTGTTAATCAGGCAGAAATGGCTTTCAACAAGGAGGAATGTAAGAGTTGGAGATGTGGTACTTGTGCAAGATAGTAATGTTGTGAGGGGGGCATGGAAACTAGCACAGGTGATTAGAGCTGATCCAGGACAAGATGGTGTCCGTGATGTTGATTTAAGGTATAAGATTATAAAGCATGGGAAGGGATATGATGGTGAAGTGGATAAGATTATGTGTAGATCAGTACACAGGTTGGTGGTGTTATTACCAATAGAAGAACAATGTAATCATACGTAGTTTACCCTATTGGATAGGGTATCGGTAATTTGTCACTAATGGTGGGGGAGTGTATCATTAACATGATAAACTTTATAATACTATAAGGATATATTTGTTTAAAAAATGTTGATGTGGGTTGGAGCGAGTTGTAACTTATTAAGCATCTGGAATATCTTTTGTCTTACCCAGATCTCAGTGTCGCACGGTTAGCGGGCGAACTGCCGTAAAATTTGCTAACCACTCTGGTACTGCCTATTATGTTGAGTGGTGGTGGCTGGTGGTGGCAGGTGTTAATCTTGTAGATGTAGACACAAGAATGAAGTTAGTGACATATAAGGCCGGCAGGTGATGGGATATTTGTGTTTGGCAATCTCCTACTGGGGTTCAAGGCCTGTGATAGTGAGGCCATTGAAGTGGGTGCAATACAGTGTATTATGGATGTTATATGATATTTCAATTGGAATTGCCCTTATTGGTAATTGGATTCTATGTATATATACAGTAATGTTTAATGATATGAGTACATTTAATTTGATGCCGAGTGCTTTAGTGGCTACAGTACCATAATTTACAGTGGTATTTATTTACATTGCTATAAACATAGTTATTGTTAGAAATATACATATCAATATGGATTGTTCATGTACATTACTAGAAGGGTTGTATTAAGGACAAATATTTTTTTTTGATAATTAAATCGGGAAAATTAGGGAAAATTCAAGATTTGTATAGCTGGTTGGATTGTGTTATTTTTTATTACATGGAATATATATTTCAGGTTGAAACCTATCGTTGGCAATAAAAACTGTTACTAATTATGGTCCATCCTTGAACATCCCAGTACAATTATTTTGTTTACTTGGTATTATATATACCTCACAGTCTTGGATTTTGGTATATCTCATTTTAAGAGAGTCCAACAGTATATTTTTGTTAACCGGTTCGTCATTATTTTCAGGAAGTACAATAGTACCCTGAATGCTGTTCATAGTGTCATGCTTCTTTACTTTTATATTTACATTGTCAACACTTTTTATTGATAGATAGTCTTCAGACTGGTTTTTTGTTGTGGCTTCTATAAGCCACGTCTTCATTTTTATTTGTCTAAACGACATTTCTGTCGTTGAGTGTCTTTTTAATAAGAAGTTTTCCAACTTCAGGGCTGAGATTTGCTGTTCTGTTTCCTTGGTTAGAAACCTTGACCAACTTCTACTTCCAAAGAGGGAGTCGAAGTGAGTCAAGGTTGGGTCAAGTTGATATTTACTTTTTTTTTATTTGTTGTGTACTGGAGCATAAGGTTCCAGTGTGATTATATTTGGATTCTTGTTTGTTTTTTCCAAAGAAAGGGTGTTACAAGAGGTTCCATCGGTCGTCATCTGTGCCGAGTCACTACCATCAAAGGGCCCAGGGGTACTCGAATCTTTATTTTCACTTTGCATAAAGATTTGAGGAAGGAGAAAAAAAAAATAACCTGAAAACCTTAAAAAGATATCATCAGCTTTTCATGGAGTTTTAATCTTCCACTAATGGCACAAGTGAGAACTGACTCCCAAATGTCCGCTCCCTACCCTACCCCAAAGGGGATGGCACAACATGATTAGAGTGGCCCAAGTGTAAGCCAAACCCGCTTGCTAGGACTAAAGAGTATTACAAGAATACAATCATCCCCATCCTAATCATGTTATGGGCAAACCGGATAGAATGCCAAGAGTCCTATCCATAGAACCAGACCCCCCTGGAATCCGTGGTCCAGTCCTAACAAATAGTTCCGCCTTTGAGCTACCAATCTGGTAACTCTCGGGTCTGAACATTATCGAGCAGTTGATGGTCCTACCACAGTTCTCACTATTTAGCTTCGGATATAAACCCATTCCCAGCTATGATATCTTTTCCTGTTTATCGGGTCCAGTAAATTTTACTAAAAGTGGAAAATTCCACAAATTTAATCCAAAATAATATATGATGGTATATGAGACTCTTGGACTCGAACCCAGAAACAAATTCCTGGGGTTCAAGAGCCCCCTCACCACGTCAAGGTGGTCTCATGTCGAGGGGGAATTTTAGTTATGTTTACGATGTAGATGAATATTCGACAGATACAATATCCTACTCAGTTAACTGCATGACGTCACTTTATCAGTGTTTCTCGAGTATCACATCTTTTCCGAACTCTCATGTCGACGCATCGAATCTCGGAAAAGTCTCGGAAAGATTCAACTCAGAATCAGATCTTTCTATCTACAAATGATACTCAACAAACCATCAGTCCCTCAAGAATATGGTCCTCAAAACGAGAGGTGAGTCAACACTTTAGCGTATACTTTGTTACTCTGACTTTTCTGTACCGCTTAGTTTGACATCTGGTGTAGAATTCTCTCTCTATGTACCGACCTATCGTGCATATCTCTCTATCTATGAGCGTATCCGTGTGAGATTCTCGCTCTCTGTCGTAAGCGAGGGACCAGATGCTCATTTGTTTAGGAAACACAACTAAACATAAAATCAAAATTTGATTTCCTTCACTTACTCTCCCCGAAGACCCATCGATGTTTTATACACGCTAATGTTGTAACAGAATAGTTAAAATCTGGTGTAACAACAGTGACCTTTGACACCACCTGTTTTTCTGACGTGATCTTGTCGTTGAATGGTCCATGATTTTTCTTTTTTGTGTTGAGAGAAGCTTGAAATTTCCGTTTCAGTATACAAGTGATGTTTGTCTTTCAATCACCACTTATGACCAACCGAAACTTTTCATTTTGAATTGCTACTGAGTTTTTCCATAACTCAATTACACCATTATACTCTGATTTAAAATAAAGTCTTGGAGGATGTGTTATGAGTGCGTCCGTTATATATTTTCTTAGACAACAGTACAGTAGTTTTTTTACCCCATCGGTTATGTTGGTCAAGGAAAAACAATGATGAAAAATCCTACATAATGGTTACTTAATAACGGTGTAGGGTTCCTACTTCCTATTTCCAAAGTATCGAACAATCTTTAACATGATCGTCGAGTCTTCATCGATACTCCCCAGAAGTTATTCTTCTTGTCGGGGTCACCCGGTGAATGTGAAAGGTTTCATCAGCATCTCTCAAACATTGGTAAAGCATCACTCGACACACAAAAACGGACACTTGTAAAAACATGACTTTGCCCCTTCTTCGATAACATCCGTAATTCATATCAGTTTGCAGGGAACACAATCTGTTTGTGTTATCCTAAGATGAACAGGTAAATATTATTCCTTTTGGCAAACGCAGCGCTGCAGATTAAAGCGAGTCAGAGGGTTTGCGGTGAAAAGTTTTCACTCTGCAAGTAGCGAATGCTATTATCATATCAAATGGCTTTACTCGTAAAAACGTGTAGAACGCGATGGGCGACTGAGTATTCATTTCCATTCTCCTCTCGTTTTCTGTTTTTCTCTTCTCTCACTTCCTCTTTGTTCCTAAGTGTATCATTGCTTAGATTATTATTCAATTGCTCAAGCATTAATGTCATTTTTATCAACAATATAGCTATCCATTATCTACAGAGTATAATTCATATTTCTAGATCGGAAGTAATGCAAACCGCATCTCTAAAAACGTTACATCTGTAGTGATCCAAAGTATTCTGTTTGTATTGGCTGGAGTTTTTATGTGCGCTATACTTCTGTTCATAATGTACGATAATTGGTTTTGGAACGGATGCTAAGTGACAAATTATTTGTAAAGCTTAATGAGAAATCAGTTAACCGCGTATGGCCAAATTACACAGAAAAAAGGCTATGATTTTTTATCAACGAACTGAAAAATGTAAGGACAGATGCTATGGTGACCCTTACCCTAAAATATTTTTGTCAAAAAGTCGTATTTAAAGTAAACGAACAGAGTCATTCATAAACTTACAACACATGTACATAAATGTATATATATATATATATATATATATATATATATATATATATATATATATATATATATATATATATATATATATATATATATATATATATATATATATATATATTGAAGAGGCGGAGGTGTCTCAAAACTCAACAATGCAATGCAGGCAGGAGAAGCAGACCAACAGTTCAAGGAAATCATATTTATTTAGTTGCAACGATTCGCAGCCAACATTTTCCAGCAACAAAGTAATAATACCTAATTAGCAGAATAAAATAAGTGACAAATATTAAAATACACAAAATAAGTTACACTACAACAAACACGGCTAAAAATATGAATAAGGGCCAACCGTTAAGTGTGGAGGCAGAGGAAGGGCTGACCAAAAACATAAACAGTTTACGAGAGATAAAGAGGTGTAGTCGTGGCATGGGTGTTCAGCGAGGGGACCAGTTTTTTAATAAGCAATGATTCACTAATTGTTAAAAGCTTATACTGAATGGAATCTTTGCGCTTATTGGCATGATCCCTTATGTTGGAAAATTCGGGATTTGAAAGTTTAGTGCCAGTTCTATAGCTGACAGCTCTGTGACTGTCGATTCGGACATTAAGTAACCTATGTATCGATCCAGTATAGGTTCCTCGATTACACCGAGGACAAGTAAACTTATAAATAACACACGAGATAATCAAAGGATCCAAACGGTCTTTGAAGCTGAAAAGGCTGCCGATATTCAGTGGGTATGTGTGTATAATTTTGATTTATACGACAGGGAGAAAACGGGATATTAAAGATTGGAGTCCATTATTAAAGGCTGTATCGCGAATAAAAGGAAGACTGGAATAGAAAGGTAACTGAGGAACGTGAGGAGTAGGATGGCGTGGAACAAAAATATTATTTAAAAATTTGGAGATGTGTTTAAAGAATAAGTAGGTGGGAAAGCAGCTGCTGCTAAAGTATTTTTGCAAGAACATAATTTTATTGTGGAAAGCTTGTCAACTAGAGGATAAACCAAAGGTTCGGTGAAGCATGGTTAATATGGAATTAATCTTAAAATCAAGAGAACAAAAACTATAAAAATTGGTACCAAGACCAGTGAATGTCTTTCTTCCAAAAACAGAAGTAGCGAAGCCTTGAGAGGATCGAGTTATAAAAATATCTAAAAAGTGTAACTGGTTGTTAGTCTCGTGTTCAATCGTGAATTTAATATTAGGGTGAAATGAATTGATGAAAGTCAAAAGCCTCTCGGCGTCAAACCGACTTCTAGAAAGTGCAAACGTGTCGTCTGCATACCGCTTGTAAAATAGTGGATGGGGACAAGTATCAAGCATGTGCTCTTCCAGCGAGCACACGAAGATACAGGCGAAGATGGGTCCAAGTGGAGAGCCCATAGCCATGCCTTCAATTTGTAAGAACAACCATTAACGACAAAAACGGTGTCCCGCACCGCTTGGTCTAAAAGTTTCTTGAAACCGTTCATACAGAAC